>NC_052348.1:17509890-17809890 GCF_016432855.1 Salvelinus namaycush | reverse complement strand
TCACCACCACCACCATCACCACCACCACCCCTCCTCCCACCTCCACCACAACAACATCAACGGAAACCGCAACAACAACAACAACAACAGCAGCGGAGGGAACAACAACGGCCACCACAGTGGCGGCAGCGGGCACCAGTCCCCCTCCCAGGATGAGATGAGCCCAGGCCTGATGAGGGGACACCTGATGAGACACGACCAGGACGACTGCCGGGGAGAGGGACCCGGTGGAGAGGGTGGCAGGGGCAAGAGAGGAGGCCCAGGCGGTGAGCTCCGCTGCATGGACAGCTTCACCTCCGAGGACCAGGACCACGAGAGAGACTTTGAGAACGATTCGGAGACTTCGGACTCCAAGATGTTCTACCGCGAGGAGATGATGGAGGTGGAGGAGCAGCACCAGAGGCTGAGGCTCAACTCCTCCAGGAGCTCCAGAGTGGGAGGAGGCAACAACCTGGAAAAGGACCAGGAGGACCAGGAGGCCAGAGATGAGGAGGTGCAGCTGAGGAAGGAGATGGAAGACCCCAAGAGCCGCTCCTCACCCTCGCCCCACCAGCCCACCATCAAGATTAAGGAGGAGCTCAACGACCCCACCTACGACATGTTCTGCATGAGCCAGTACGGCCTCTACAATGGGGGCATGGCGGCCGCCGCAGCCGCCGCCGCCAGCATGGCCGCCCTGCACGAGAGCTTCATCTCCTCCATGAGCTACGGCGCCAGCCCGCCCAAGTTCCCCTCCTCGCACTCCCCCGAGGGAGAACTGTGCACCAGCCCCAACTCCAACGACCCCAAGATCTGCTACGTGTGCAAGAAGAGCTTCAAGAGCTCCTACAGCGTCAAACTGCACTACAAGAACGTGCACCTCAAAGAGATGCACGTGTGCACCGTGTCCGGCTGCAACGCTGCCTTCCCCTCCCGACGGAGCAGAGACAGGTGAGTGTCGTACAACACACACACATATACACACTAACAGTGTCTTTTTTCTTGGCTTACAATTGGTTCTTAATTTGACTGCCTCAATTTTTCTGACTAATTATTTAAATATCAGTAGAGTATGAATTAATATTATGATACAACTGGTGTTATTAATTCATTTGTGTACTTGGAAACCCATTAGCTTTTGCGGAGGCAGCAGCTATTCTCCTGGGGTCCACAAAAAACACGACAAGTAACTAAACAAGAATTTGAGATACAAACAATACAACGATATACAAACAATACAACTATATATATATATATCTATCTATCTATACACACTACTGTTAGTTTGTTAGTTTGGGGCCACTAGTTGAGTATCTGGAACATCATCATTTGTGGGTTCAATTACAGGCTCAAAATGACCAGAAACAAAGACCTTTCTTCTGAAACTCGTCAGTCTAATCTTGTTCTGAGAAATTAAGGCTATTCTATGCGAGGAATTGCCAAGAAACTGAAGATCTTGTACAACTCCCTTCACACAACAGCGCAAACTGGCTCTAACCAGAATAGAAAGAGGAGTGGGAGGCCCCGGTGCACAACTGAGCAAGAGGACAAGTATTTAGGAGTTTCTAGTTTGAGAAACAGATGCCTCCCAAGTCCTCAACTGGCAGCTTCATGAAATAGTAATGTCTTTGTTTCTGGCCATTTTGAGCCTGTAATCGAACCCACAAATGCTGATGTTTCAGATACTCAACTAGTCTAAAGAAGGCCAGTTGTATTGCTTCTTTAAATCAGAACAACAGTTTTCAGCTGTGCTAACATAACTGCAAAAGTGTTTTCTAATGATCAATTAGCCTTTTAAAATTATAAACTTGGATTAGCTAACACAACGTGCCATTGGAACACAGAAGTGATGGTTACTGATAATGTGCCTCTGTACGCCTATGTAGATATTGCATAAAAATAAAATCGGCCATTTCCAGCTACAATAGTCATTTACAACATTAATAATGTCTACACTGTATTTCTGATCAATTTGATGTTATTTTAGTGGACACATTTTTTTGCTTTTCTTTCAAAAACAAGGACCCCAAACTTTTGAACGGTAGTGTGTATATATATATATATATATATATATATATATATATATATATATATATATATATATATATATATAAAATATATTTTGATTTGTTTAACACTTTGTTGGTTACTACATGAATCCATGTGTTATATCATAGTTTTGATGTCTTCACTATTATTCTACAATGTAGAAAATAGTAAAAATAAAACCCTTGAATTAGTAGGTGTGTCCAAACTTGACTGGTACTGTGTGTGTATATATATATATATATAAAAAATACTAACAATTCAGGCATTCGTTACAGGTAGGTTCATTACATATGTTTTGTCCTTTCATTTTGACATTACATGATGTATTTAGAAACATTGACAATGTTGTGGATGTATGGTGCATGTATCATTTTATTTGATATTTCATCATATCAGTAATTGTGGAATTAGTAACGGGGAAGTTTAGGACCGTAGATGAGTTTTCTTGATGAGCTACTCAACTGCAGTGAAGTCTCCTTTTTTCTTACTTAGATGGAGTGAAATGATTAAGGCGTCACCTACCATATGTTAAGTGAAACGCACCATTAGCAGAGATACACTTGTAATTTAACAGGTATACAGTGGCATCTGTTGACTGTCATGTCAAAGTTCAGAGAAGTAGGGTGTCATCGCCAGAACACACACACAATCTTCCACTCTGAGATATACCCCTGTTTACCTCCCCTCACTCACCTCGTCACTGACAGGTGAGGTAGCATACATTAACGTAGACAGCGGTCTGTCAAGCCACTGCATGTATTAGCGCCCTGCTCCAGGAGGTGAGGCTAGCCACGCTTTACCTACCTGGGCTTGTTCGCACATCCACCCTATCCACACACACCCTCCCAGAATACACCCACCCACTAAAGCAAGCAGCAGGTTGACGCCAGAACACAACACATGCTGAGGCTACACAACATCAGAGTGCCCTGGGCTAGCAACTAGCATTTAGCTCTCCAAGGAATTGCTAACAATTGTTTAGTTTTTTTGTATGAGGGGGTGATTGACGTTAGACTTTGACTGGCCTAAGAGTGGTTTGAAAATAGCCTACCAAATGTGTCCGGATTTTAGGGTAATTTAGGGAATTAAAACTCTCAACAACGACCCCATGATAGCATCGATAGTGACTCATTAGCATTGTTATTAGCATCATAAAAAAAACAGAAGTAAAGGCCTTGTGTGTGACATTGCCAGGTCTATTCCCCTGACCACCGTGTAAACAAGCATGTCCATTTGACTGAACGGTCCAGTCTGTCTTCACAGTGGGGTGTCGGTGTAAAAAGGGCCCTTGAAAGGAAATGTAAATTCATCTCCTCCCCAACGCCCCTCGAAAATAGACATGACTTCAAGTGTAACAAATGCATCTCTTTATCGCTTTAGCAGAGCCCCACACACACACACACACACGTGCGCACACACACACACACACAGTCAGAGCATGCCTCTGCTCCCAGTATAATGACATATGCCACATTCTAGAGCTCTAGAAGAGGGGAAGCCTCACTCAACCAGCTCCTCTGGAGAAAGAGAGATAAAAACATGTTTTGTCGTGTTAGAGCACACCGGGGTGACAAGTGACACTTTTTATTTAGATAAAGAGCGAGTGTGTTTTCTCCCCCTCCTAATCTAATTTGCTTCTCTGAGGAGTTTTTTCTCTGGTTTTTCTCAGAGTTGTTTTGTCTCAACAGCAACCCTCCACCCGCCTCCCCTCTCCACCCGGGGCCTTTATTAAGTTCCTTGTTTCAGTGGCATCTGTTCATTCTGTTCCTGTTTGTTCATTAGCACCAAGTAAATAGAGCAGGTGACTCTGGGACTTGTTCAGGGAGGGAGGGATGGAGGCAGGGATAGAGGGAGGGGATGGAGTAGGTGGATGAGAGGAAAAAAAGAGAGGAGATGGGTTATAGTGTTAGCGGAAAAGAGAGGGGGGGATGGAGGAGAAGAGACAGGTAAAATAGCGTTAGCGGAGAAGAGAAGGTGAAATCATGCCGCTCACCTGACGCAGCTGGTGCCGACAGCAGGAAGATGACAGGAAGTGTTATTAAAGGATGCGTTGCCGTGCCGATGCGTGTGTTTGACACAGCCGCGGATGATACGTTAGTTCGTTACTCTCTTTGACGAGGCTTTAGGGACAGGGAGCGCCCGGGGCACGAGAGGCCTGCTGTCTCGCATAACCACACACAAACACACAGACACATGCTTGTGCACGTATAAACTCACACATACTCAAAAGCTGATGCGTTCCTACAGATGCATATAGTCTTACAGAGAGTCACTGATTCATTGTAATGTACACAGTATTTTTAATTAGTCTCTTTATTGCACAAAAATAAAATATGATATTAAACAAATAGTCCTGACCTTATGGTTTGATTACGATCCAAATAACAGCCTCCCCACAGCGAACAGACATCTCAACAAATGTTTAGATACTAAATTACCATGACAGAAACGCCAATGGTATCGAGGCATCCCAGCGACTCACTTCAGACATTTCTGAATGAGTGGCGAGTAAGCCGACCAATACCTGCTCAGGAGCTGGACACACATGGCCAAACTGACCAATGAGGAGGCCTAATTCAGCGGCCTACTTCCTTATTTAGTGGAAGTCAAGGTAGAACTATGAATCAGAGCCCTCCCCCTCCCGTCATCCTTCCCGACCACTGCCCCAGCTTGTCTCCCAACTATATAATTTAGCCGTCCATCTTTTTTATTGGGCGCTCTCCGACATTAGCGCTCCCCACTTGTATTTGCATCTGCCGCGGCGACCCCGTAATGGCCTTTAAAAAAACACTTAACTCCGGCACTAAACGAGGAGGGGATGACAGTGGTGGGAAAAACGAATCAGTGAAGAACAGCACTAGTTAGGATCCTCTGACTCACTCACAGTAAAGGATTTGGTTTCCAAGAGACAGTGGGTGCTGTAGTATAGAGAGGTGCAACTGTGAGGGAGCGAGGTCAAATTAGACTGTGTTTCGTCTTCCATCTTGGCTCAAAGATGAACCGAAATGTCTTCCACAGGCTTATAGTGACGCATGAACCTCAACCCACGCTCACAGACACGGTGTCACAGTGACTGTGGAATCTTGCCCTAGTGATGTGCGTGTGACAGTTTGACTCGATTACCAGAAACACAAGCGTATAAATTCCAGAAGCGCTTTAACATAAGGCCCTGATGAATAGATAGGTGTGTAGCAGGAAGAGAGGACAATCACTGCTGTGAACATATGGATCTTAGAAGGAAGACGGTTTTAGACCAAGATGTGGGTGAGTTACACCTAAGTACACTATTGTTTCCATACTTTGATTGTGTCCCAAATGGCAACCTATTCCCTATATAGTGCACTACTTGTGATCAGAACCCTGGTCAAAAGTAGTGCACTATATGGGAAATAGGGTGCCATTCGGGACGGATCTTTTGTGTGGCGCATAAATTCCTGGTAGCATATGGGATGTATTACTGAGCCTGCCGCTCCTATGGAATAAGGAGAGAAACAACAGAGGGGTATCGCGGGGCCAAAGGAATTGTGGGTTATTGAAGCTATAGTCAGGGCTCTGGCCGAACACCAATCAGATGTGTCCCTGGGTAATCCCTTAACTACATAATGCATGCTGCAGTGTAATTGTAGTTGTAACATGGGAAAATAATTTGGTCGTTTTCATAAGGACTTTCCGCTCTGATAATATTATTGTGGAGGAAGGATTGGGAAACCACAACGCCTCAGACATTGGTTTGCTGCTACATAAAGTTTGAGTAGTTTCAAATTACATTATTCATAAGATTCACTACAAAATTTTGTTACAAATTCCACAGCTAATAACATATTATTTCTGATAGTATGAAACCAATCATTATTATATTTTAGCACAAATTCAAATAATATTTCAAATAAGTAATAAGTAACTGTATGATTAATTAAATACATTTAATGCAATATAACCTGTAATCTATAATAACCTAGTCATTATATCACAGAATAATGATATTTAATCTCAGTAAACCAAACCGTATGCCTTCTCTTCATCCCTATTTGAGCTTTAGAATGTAACATTTCTCTAACAACAGAAACAATATCTGAGCCTAAATCTGCTGGGACACCCAGACATTTGTTTCCAACCAGATAATGTATGCAAGATCCAGGTCTGTAATATGCAGTGCTAATAACCAGCTTCCTCCTCTCCCCCACCACCTCTCCTCTCTCTCCTCACAGCGAGATGTTGACGTCTATACCAACAACAGGAGGTTGTCCAGGTACCTCAGCATATCCCATTAGTCAATTATTTCTCTACAGTGGAGTGACACCCCAGAGGAACGTAGGTAGGCGCATCAAACAAACGCTACCTTCAAAAGCCCCGATGTCAGAGTCAATTAGAGGGGAGGGTATAAGAACATTAGATCTACGGTATCATATTAATATTTGAGGGAAACAACAAGAAGACAATGGGAAATGACAATAGTGTCACAAGCGTTTGAATAGAGGGGGGGGGGGGGCATTTTGTATCTACATGGTGACGTAGATGTAAAGATACAGATCAATGGCGTGGTTAACTAACAGGAAAAACAACATAGCACACTGCTGTTTTACACACACACACACACACACACACACACACACACACTGTCCTCTAACATCTAGCTGCTAGTTGCACATCAGTACAGTAACAGTGTTTCCCTTCAGCCCCCTGGCCACCATGCGCTCAGCTCAGAGGTAAATGATTGCATATTTATTGTGGAGGGCGGCGCACACACACACACAGCGGTGGCAGCAGCGGTAGTATGATTAACGTCTGAAAGGCGTGCCGACCAGTAATCATCGGCCTTATTATCCTCGTTAATCATATTTTCCTAAATCAACGACAAGGCCTCCCTCTCTCTTTTTCTACATGTTTATATTAAGACTCTTCCTTGTTTTATTCATTTTCATCCCTCCATCAGAGGACTCTGTCACCAGGTGCTTTCCCGCACTTATTTCCCATGATGCACTAGTGTGCAGCGGCCCCTCGTCCCCACACGGATGGAGGGATGCAGAGAGTGAAGGTTAATTACGTTTCAGAGCCACTCTCTCTCTCTCCTCCACCTCTCTCTCTCTCCTCCTCCTCCCCCTCTCTCTCTCTCTCCTCCCCCTCTCTCTCCCCTGCTCCCTTCAAGCCATGTGGGCCCAGTCTCTGGTAGAACTTCAGTGAAGCTGCAGTCTCTTGATTTGCCATGCTTTAACAAAGGCCTGATCATTTATAGAGAGACTGTGTTATTTAATTTAGCCACAGATCTCGAGTTCAAAATACAAAATATCTACTGATGAACAGTATGTTAATGACATTATACTATGAAAGGGGACTTTTATGTTAACTTATCTTTGATACATTTGGGTTTTGTGGATAAAGATAATCAGAGAATCACTTTCAGAAGGCTTTCCTTTGGAACAATAAGCGTCGTAAATATTTCACATTCTGTAAGTAATTGTAGGCTAATATAATGACAGGGCTTTGTTGATGTGATCTGTAACTTAGCCTTCTATCTAAACCTCTATGGTGTGTCTGTGGAGTCTGTGTAACCAACCCCTGAGAGGAATATTCATTTTATGAACTTTTTTATCAAGTTTCTCCAGCTAGTATAGCTAGTAGAGAATAAAGACAGACAATGATGAATGTGTTACCCAACCCCTCGATCATCCTCCCACCTCTCCACTCCAAACCTCATCACATAGCAACCCCACATGACAGCAGAAGCAAAGAACCATCAGCATCAGTTTAATATGACTTCACTTTGCTCATTACGACTCATTTAGACAGTGCAGACACACTCACACACACACACCCGGTACAGAGGGAAGGACAGGGCCATTGGAGGAGAGACGGGAGCCTAAAGATGATTAACGTTGGCTGGGACAGGCACGTTAGCTAGCTAGCCCCTCTCTCTCCGTCTCCTCCTACTCTGCACAAACAAAATGGCCTCTCAAGAGGCCTCCCCCGTCTTTGGACGAAGATGAGACTGTCAATTTGGTTTTCCTGCCACATTACTGGTCATCAGGGAGGGAGAGGTGGAGAAGGGAGTGAGGGAACGGAGGAGTTTGGTTTGGGGCGTAGAGGAATGGGGAAGAAGGGGAGTGAAATAGTGGTGGCAGAGTGATGGAGACAGGGAGATGGGGGCAGAGAGGCTAAATCTGATAAATGAAGGAATCTGTGTATGGCCTCTAAATGAGGAAAATCTAACCCCAAGAATATAACTGCAGACTGACACACTTCCAGTGAATATGTTTAGAGATGCATCTATCACCGGTGCAGGTGAATTCCTCCGCAAAGTCTATTCAAGCAGCCATTATTCACACCATATTCCACATGCTTGAATTGTTCCAAAGATGCAGATGAACAATCTATTTATTTATTTTAAACAGTAATCACTAATTGTTTGATTACTCAACACATCTTTTTTTCTCCGGGTCAGTATGTGGTCTTTGTGAATGACAGTATAAGGACCAGAAGGGACATATAAATGCAGAATGTAGATGGGTTGTGTGTTAGTTATTCAGTTGTGATCTAGTATAAATGCTGATATCACAGTAATGACATATGGCTGATGCAGTAGTACTTAGTAATACTGTAGTAATTCAGGGTACTTACTGCATGGCACTTTAGCATGTGTTTTAACCTCATCAGTCAGGGAGCCATGGCAGACTAGAGCTTATGAGCAGTGTGGGGTGTGTGGTTTTAGGGGTGGAGACATGTTGCAAAGGACCCGCCTACCTGAGCATCATCAACAGCATACGGCCCAATCACATCAACTAATGCCATAGCCTGTTGGCATCCCCACTAAAAACAATCAACAAACCAATCAAATTGAATGTAATCGGTGTAGCAAAATATTTTCTGACAGTCTGTCTAGACCCAATTGTTTGTTTATTGGTCGTGGAAACAGTCATTTCTCCATCTACACAGGGATACATTAGGAGAGACAATTAGTCATGACTATTTGGACCACAAGATAACACCATCTGTGTATCAGACTGTTATCAAAGGTTAAAAGAAGAGAGCTAAGAATGTTCACAAGTCTCAGAACATGGATGTACTGTATATTCTCTCACAAGCTTGCGCGCACAGGCACACACGCAGCAGTGACAACCACGGCCAATCGATTCTCCCCGCTCCTCGATGCTGACAATGCTCAAGTGGACGGTGCTCCTGTTTGCTTCCTCTTGTAACACAGAAAGAAAGGGTCCCTCCATTCCAATGAATGTATACTATTTTTACCCTCTTGCAGGAGAATGTCCGATAGGGAACTAAATAATTAAAGGCAAGGGACCCTTTTTGACTGCATCAACCATGGCACTGCTGGTAAGCTCTACTATACATTGTGAATCCATTTGCCCTCGTCCTGTCCTGCCAAGGACGTCTGTTTTTAGTTTTTTAGTTTGTCACACCCTCCACCGTGCCCCTTGCCTTGCATGAAACCCCATCACATTTAAAAGCACTGCTTGATATCCCTTAGTCATTGCTTACTTTTGTTTAATTTCATTTGAAAAGTCCCCTAACATGTTGTATTGTGGACAGTGGGATGTGTATACTGTGCCACTTCCATATCAGTTATTAATCACTTATGTTTACTTTTCCTTGTCCATTTTATTGTGACATTTGCTGTGGTGGAGCCTGAATCCCTCCCAGTCTGAAATGGCAACTGTGGAATTGGAGGGAAGAAGCATTGAATTTGAGCTGTCAAAACACATTTTATCTCACATCTTTTGGCATGGCTTTGCAACGCAGACTGCTACACCGCACAAACAATACCCTTTAGCTCTAGCAAGCTTTAGCACGACACCAGATCCAGGCTTACACTTCCTTGTTGGGAATTCGATGGCGGTGGCTATGCGTTATGAGATACTACTGCTCTCTGTGTGAAAAAGCGGCCATTTTTATTTCTTAAAGCGAAGGGGATACATGGGGATCATATGTTTAAAAAAGGGGGGCCTGACTAAGCCACTTCCAATAGGGAGCCAGTGTGATAATGCTGTCGGAGATCTAATACGCTATCCAGTTTCCCTCGATTATGGCATTACCACAGCTCCAATCAATTGATAAACTCCCATTCAATATGGTGGAGTATTTAATTGAGTCAGAGTCTATTGGATTTGCAGCGGGGCTGTGCTAGACGTGCTGACTGTGGTAAACACCGTGGCGGGATGCTCTCGCCACACCGCGTTAGACCAGTTAGGGGAACGCTAAGAGAAGGACTGGGTAGAGTTTCTCTCACCTAAAAGGGAGGGCATTGGAAGCCATTTCAACGTAGCTTCCTCTTGATAGGTTAAGTAAGTAAGGTAAAGAGTGAGGAGAGGTTCTAGAACAAGGTGAATCGTTTAGTAGTTCTTTTGTCTGGCGTGAGGTTGGGGGTGAGTGAAGAAGACAGGAAGAGAGGAGGGTTATTAAAAATGTAGTGACTGATACAATATCATTCAAATACTTAGAACTCCAAGCATAGGTGCATGTGTTGGGCGAGACAGAACACGTGTTTTGGAATGCAAAACAATCTGAGAATGTTACCACTCAAGTCATTGTTTAAAGCGCTGAAACACCATTTTGCTTCATTTGACAACTTGTTTAGCCATTTTCTGATGAAAACGATCTCTCTCTACCTCCCCCTTCATTATGTCTTTCCACCAGGCACAGCTCCAACATCAACCTGCATCGCAAACTGCTTACCAAAGAGCTGGACGACATTGTCCTGGACCCCCAACTCACGCCGCTGCCCAAGGACCTGCGCGCCGAGTTCCTGGCTAAGATCTACGCCGGGCACCACTTGGGCCTGGACGCCATGGCAGGGGCGGGCATTGGCGGCGCCAGCCTGGGGGGAGGAGGGCTGAACCGTGACGCCAGCTCCCCGGCAGGCACCGATTATCCCCACCACCACCCCCTAAACCATCACCACCACCACCACCCCCTCCACCACCCCCACACCAACGGCTTCTACCACCGCGGTGGCCCCCCAGACGACTACATGGTGCTGGACCTGAGCACCGCGTCCAGCGTTCAGTCCAGCGGGTCAGTCCATTCATCACGCCAGTCGGACGAGGGCAGCGATGAGGGCATCCTATTGGACGACTTGGAGGAGGAGGGGGAAGAGGGAGGGGTCAGCGACGGGGAGGACTGCTCCCAGCATACCCCGGGGCAGGCAGGGGCCGGGGGGCGGCGGGACCAGGTCGGCGAGGGAGGAGTCGGAGGAAGATCGGAAGAAGGTCTGACCGGCACCGACCCCTCCTCCTCGCCGACCATCCTGTCTTCCACCGGTGGCAGTGGTGGGATCCTGTGCAGCATCTGCCACAAAGTGTACAGCAACAAAGGGACCCTGCGCGTGCACTACAAGACTGTGCACCTGCGCGAGATGCACAAGTGCAAAGTGGCCGGCTGCAACATGATGTTCTCCTCGGTGCGCAGCCGCAACCGCCACTCTCAGAACCCCAACCTCCACAAAAACAACGTGCCCTTCACCACCATGGTAGACTAGCCCAACCCCCTGGCCCCCGTCTGGCCAACTCTACCCCCTTCCTCGACTCCCTCCTCACCCCAAACCATGAGCTCTTACCCCCAGGAACTACACCTTACCACCCTTAGACGTCATGCACCACAGTTCTCTTTCCCTTCGATGAGATCCAGTGACTATATACAGTAAGCGTTGTGACTTTTGACCTTTCCTTCTTTGGAAGAACGAGGATGAGACACTTGAAGTGTCTTTATTCCAAAAACTGGCCCTGCCGGTTTCCCATAAACCCCATTTCCTATTTCCCATATGTCTTTGTTTTTGTCCATCTCCAAAGAATCTATTCAAACTCTTATTTGTGACTGTTGCCTGCAGAAATGATAATAACAATGAAAAAAATATAAATCTTCTTGTTGTATTTGTGTAATGATAGCTTTTAAAGAAAACCCCACACAAGAGCATGACTGCTTAATTTGTAAATAATATGTCCCAAGAGGCTATTGGTGTAAAACAATTGTATTTGATGGTTGTTAGCTATTTTTTTGTTTCTCTTTTTTGTTTTTATGTTACAGTACAATACTTCCAGCGCTAAGGTAGGCAAGAAAGAGGTAGCATCTTTACTAGCTTGACTCATTTATGTTAGTTTAAAAAAGAAACATTTTTAAACTGAGAAGGAGAAGAACTAATGATCATGTGACTGGTTGTATCTACTTGTTAGATATGCGGAGGTTGCCGGCATGCTTTTTTTTGGCTCCTACACCAATATCATTCTCTGTTCTTTTGTTTTTGTTATCATTTATAGCTTTTACTATACCAATTCAGTTTTTCGCACTTTGCAACTATACAAGCGGGATGTGTAATATTATTACAAGGAGGACTTTGCAATGGTTGGTTTCCGCGATGTTCGGGGTCTGATAGACGGCCATAGTGCCAAGGGGAAATGACGAGCACACTTGTGGCAGTTTTATTTTTTTTGCACGTGTTCAGTTTCAAAAACGCTATTTCACAACAAAAGACCCATATTTGTCCTGAATGAAACCCAACATCCGGCCCATTTACTCAAATAATCCTATTCAGAAAAAGTCTAAGTATTTCTACTCTACCAGATACAGTAACGTGACTGACTACAATACAGCTGCTGTTTTTGAAGGCAGAAGATTTAAGTATTGAGGAATTTTGTTTGTGTTATTTTCATTTCAAGGAGTGTAAACCCAGTGTGTGACTAATATCACAGAACTTAGCTACAGAGGTTGAAGTAGGCTAATCTTTCTACTGCATGTGGTATTTGTGACCTAAAACAAGCGTTGGGTGTCCTTCTATTATTTTATACACGTTTCCATGCAAAAAATGGCCATCATATCAGAAGTATTGTGAATGTCACATTGATTATAAAACAAAGAAATAGTCCTTAAACTGTGACCAAAACAAAAGAAGCATTGGTTTTTAAAACAAACTATATTTTTCCGCCATACAGTTGTACTTTAACTTACACCCCATAAATTGATATGATGCACTTGAGTCTTAAGCCTTTTGCTATATTTTTTCGGTATTGATTTCCATTGCTGATTGTCAGCTTCAAACGTGAACTCTGTGAAACTCTGTCGCCATTGCCTGGCTGTTTTCGGAGTTATTTGCAGCCATTTTCCTTGTTTCCATACACATCTTAAGGTACAAATATTTCAGATAACTAGGCAAAGTAGCCAGGGGGAGGGGTATTTATTGGCGGGTGATGTTATCTTGATGCAGATGTCTTGTCCAATATGAATTCCTTTTTTTTTTTCAAGAAAAGAAAAAAAGAAAGACAGATCGGTCTTCATTTTGAGTCTGTGCCCTTGAGTTGATGGTTATTATTGTGTTTTTGTCGTGTTACTATGGATGTGAAAAAATTGAGCGCTCCTCTTTCTTGATTGGTGCTTATCTTAAGGGGATAAAAACACAGTGTTACGTGGTATACAGTATTCAAACCCCCGTTATATCCATGAAAGTGTTGGACTTTTTTTTTTTTTATGACTATTTTGCAATGGGCATGATCGACCCTTTGATGGACACATTGGCGTAAACTCTTAAGACTTAGCTTCTCCTCTCTCCTCATACAACCAGCCTCCACGACACTGGCAGCAGTCTTCACCCCTCTCCTCTCTGAAGAGAGAGCTGATCTGAGTGAAAGGGGTTGCGGAGGTGGAGGGCTGACTTGAGAGGAAGAAGGGATGACAGTGAGTATCATTAAAAATGTGCTGTTCCACCGTTACCTGGAGGCCTTCTGACGCTGATCTGTCTAATAACTCACTTGTCACTTCATTACACCGCCAGACGTGAATGTTGCTGACAGGACTGTGACGCCGACAGAGATCCAAACCGGTCTCCCGGTCTCTCTCTTTCACCTCGCTCTCTCTCCCTCCCTGAGAGAAACCACTCCCGCCCCCCTCCTCTTCCCCCTCAACCCACCACTCTACCCCCTCCCCTCCTTCTCGGGTCCTATAGGGACACCGACTAATAGTGTACGCTTAAGTTCACTGGACGGCCATCGCCGTGGAAAAAGAATGTGTAATTGCCTGTTTATCCCAGGTGAAGGAAAAACTTTGTACAGGAACCTTCGGCTACTCTCTGGAGTGGCACTGAGGCGCAGCCTGCCTCATTTGCTCAGCGCACCGTACTGCACCTTACCGCCACGGGCCCAGCCGGAGAAGTACAAAAGTGTCACTCCAGGAACCCTGCTGACAGCTGTCTCTCTTACACACACACACACACACACACACACACACACACACACACACACACACACACACACACACACACACACACACACACACACACACACACACACACACACACACACACACTTCCTGCTAACAGGCCAATGTGGATGACAGCAACAAGAGGACTTGTTAACCTCTGGTGATGGGTGGGAAACAAGGACACCCCGAGGCAGAGAGAGGGGGAGAGAGAGAGAAAAAGAGAGAAAGCGAGCTCATCCACGGTCCATCACTCTATGTAATAAAGCAGTCTGTCCAACGTTAGCATTTCAGCCATGTCACTGCAGGGCACGCTAGCGTTTCATTAGGGAGAACAGTGGAATGTAGCATTGAGTTGGACCTCAATGGACTGCACTGAGAGCAGTTGAGAAAGAAGGTGGAAAGGGGAAACCTAGTCAGTTGTCCAACTGAACGTATTCAACTGAAATGTGTCGCATTTAACCCAACCCCTCTGAATCAGAGAGGTGCGGAAGCCCCTCTCTGAAAGTGTTCGATGGCTTACGATGAATGCCGTGGATATAAAAGAACTGGGAGAAAGCTTGGGAAGGCCAATCCGTCTGGTTTGGAATCAACACGCAGTCTATTGAGGAACGTGAGACTGTAACAAGCTAAGAGTAGTCTTAACTAACGCTGCTGTGGCCAGTGACCTTAGCCTGCCCGGTTAAACCTCACAACCTGATCTGATGACAAAGAAACAGCAGAACCCAAACTCTTAAACATTCCTCTTGTCCTATTCAATGTTGTAGATCTCTCAAGCAGCCAGGGAGCTCAATCAGTGACCTGTGTATGTTAGTGTGCCAGAGAGAGATTAAATTCCCTTACACTGACTCCTCATCTCTAGCCCCTCTGTCTCTTACTCGATGGCCATGCCAGCATGCCACGGCTTTTAGGGAGAGCTTGCAAATGAGCTAAGAAAACTGCCCTGATACGCAAAAGACTGTCCAGAACAAAATAGCCAGACTAGAGGATAGGGAGAGAGAAAGGAGAGCCGAGGGACTGGTCTGAGATCGAAAGCGGTCTGGCTGAGACCTGCGGCAGTCACTTAACAAGGCTGGAGAGATGGAGAGAAGCAGAGAGAGCGAGAAAGCCGTGCCGGCCTTCTTGACTGTCTGGAAAGCGATGGAGCCCCCTGACCTTTCCACTCTTCTCCCTCTCCTCCTTCACGGGAGACATTACAGTACATTTTCTCCTCTCTCCTTCGAGAGGGCCTGACCCCTCAATCTCCCTCCGTCTTTCTGTCCATCTTTAGCCCACTAGGGTCCAGGACAGAGCCCAGTGGTCAGGCCGATGGGACCATTACTGTCCTGGCTCGGTCCCCAGGAGGAGAAGGCCTCTTAAAACCCTCACTGGCCAGCTTGAGTGGAGTGAGCCTTTAATATTTCATTAGGGGACTCTTGACTGCCAAATGTCAGTTTCCCCACAACACACCATCACTGAAAGAGAGAGAGAAGGAGAGAGATGACAATGGAGCAGGTGGGGTTGTCTAGTGATCCGTTATGGATGGTATACCCGTGTCCACTTTGTTTAAGTTTGTGGAGAGCAGGGTAGGACGTTACACTGGGTTAAGTGGAGGGGGATGTTTGCGAGCTGTCTGGTTAACGTCATCCATCTTGAAAAATACATGTGGCGAGGCTCAAAAGACACATGGGAAGATTGGTGGTTTTACAGATGATACGCTGTGGTCCAACATTACCCTCGGAACTTGGTAACAGCAATTCTACAGTAAATGATCCTGGAACAAATAAAAAACATGCAGAAATGCATAAAATGTGATTTTTACCCATATATTGTATTTAACAAAAGAACATTTCACAATCCTTAACATTATAGCAAGTCACCCCAAACTATTTACCAACATGCCAATCTTACTTTTGATATATAAATAAGCTCAAAAGACTTTGTGTACATTTTCTTTTCCACAGTGATGTTTTTGTGTAGCTGTCTGGTTCTCTTTGTGCTAAACGGCTGTGTTACCGCTCTGCAACCAGAGGCCTGCATCTCAATCAACTCTTATTTTCACTGCCTGGCATAGCAGCATTGCTACAGTCACACTGCAAACTGCAGCATCTACAACAGGGGAAGCTTGCATCACTCTTGATTTCATAATGGTGACATTGGCAGCTTCATGAATACTGTATGTCTCCTAAAACAGGTTTTTCCCATTAGCAGACTGGAGGAGAAAAAAGGTCCTCTTTCTTAATTGATTTTGTTTTGTTGCTTTCCTTGTATTTTTCTGTATCATAACGGTCTATGGTTTTTGCATAAAATGCATATGGGTTTTGGGATGTAAATGGAATTTTATTCATATTTTGTCCAAATACCTCTTGTAATTTGTATCAGAATTCTTGTACAATTTTTATATTAAAGATTTATCAGTCACTGGCAATCTGACGCCACGTTGCTCGTCTTTGAAAGGGATTATTATTTTGTGTGTGTGTGTGTGTGTGTGTGTTTTTTCTAGGGGTAAAGGGAGGACATCTTATGAGTGGCTGGAGTTTAACACCGACAGGCACAGGGACAGTCTGTCAATCAAACCGGTCAGACAAGACACGATTTCAGCGGTTTTACTGGCCTGTTTTAATTAAGCTGTGATAAAAATCATTGGGGAAAAGGCTATCTTGACCAATTAGTGGACGATTAGATTAATGAAGTCATTTAAAGATGTACCAGTGTGAGCACTCGGGGCCAGTTTCCCAGACACTTATTAGGCCTAGTCCTGGACTGAAAACACAGCCCTAGGATTTGCTGGTGTTAGCATATTAGCAGAGGAGTGGAATGGAGATGTGCTTTAAAAGGGCAATGTGCTTGTCAACAATAATATTATACAGTTGGGTCTGAAATTGACACCCTTGATAAAGATGAGCAATGACGACTGTATACAATAAATAATTCAAACACTAAGCTATATTGTATGGTCCAAAACATTTGGAAATTATATTATTTTATAATAATACTATTGTTCAGATAGAGATTATTGAATTATTAAAAAAATTATCAAAAAGGTAGGGGTCAACATTATTTGATACCCCTAAAGATTCATATAAATCAAGTAGTCAAAAGTTTTGTTTTTGGTCCCATGTTCATAGTACGCAATGACTACATCAAGCTTGTGACTAACTTGTTGGATGCATTTGCCATTCGTTTTGGTTGTTTCAGATTATTTTGTGCCCAATAGAAACAAATGATAAATAATGTAGTGTGTCATATTGGAGTCACTTTTATTACAAACAAGAATGTTTTCTAAACACTTCTACATTCATGTGAATGCTACCATGATTACGGATTATCCTGAATGAATCGTGAATAATGATGAGTGAGAAAGTTACAGAGGGTCAAAGATCACCCCCGATACATGCTAACCTCACCATTACTAATAACAGGGGAGGTTCGCATGTCTTGGGGGTGTATGATCTTCCGCTCCAATGCGTTGAGAAGTAGACGAGGAGAGAGGACACAAGGAAACAAACTGAGAAAGAGCCCTGGAATTCTGCACAGGAGTTTTCCTCATACAGGCCTAGATTCAATACCGCAGCGCACTAGACTTTTTGAAAGGTGCCTTGGATTGAATCCCAGCTTCAATATTGTTGTCAGGGAAGCTCTGCGTCAAGAGCAGAGAACTAATGTGATTGGTTGGATGAAAGTTCAGTGGGCAGAGCTTAAGAGTGACACGTTAGTGGGTGGAGTTTACAGGTGAGAGTCAAATAAAAAAAGCTCTGGTAGGTTGGAGGTGGCTGGGGGCGTTACACATGGGTTGTGACCTGCAAGTTTCCTGGTTCGTATCCCGACTGATTGTTTGTTACCCAGCATTCTAAACTAATTACATTTCTAATCTACTAACTTTGACTGAATACATTTAAATATGTGGACAAAACAGACTTGTGCCTTCCCCCCTTCTGGCTGATTGGACTTTGCACTGGGATAGGGACCAGAAGGTCCTAGGTTCAAATCTTGCCAATGCCCATTCTCCAAAAAGGTACTTTCCCTAGCACGCAATTCACCCCCTCAACACCCAAACCATACCTCAACTTTTGTTAGTAGGGCTGCCTAGAGGATTTTCGCTATTTCGCTAATACTTTTGGGGGTAATTGATCCCAAGGTCTAAGGTTCCTCCCCAATAAGAAGTTTTCCCAATGCATTTTGAGGAAGAAGGAGATAGGATGTGAGGAATCAAGGAAATATGATTGGAGATCCACCCATACACTAAAGCACAAGAGGTGTGGAATTAACCCACATTTTTTTGGTAGTAAGGCTGGGATTTAAACTTTAGGCTTTAGGCATATTAAAAATCATCGTTTTGCCATCGATCATCCAAACAGCTAGTAGCCTAGTGATTTGTTGATATCCTGGAAAAGGTAGATATTTTTACAAGCACACCAACCCTGATACTGTAGTATCACCAGGAGTGTATTCATTAGTCTATTAGAGTTTCTATTAATTCGTTTTGCACTGTTTCAATGGAAAACGATATACTGTATTTATATTGCACGAATTCAGGGGTGTATTCATTAGTCTGATTCCGTTGCAAAACGTTTAGTCTGTTGCAAAACATCTTGCAACGGAAACCATTTACCCTAGGCACCAAACGAAAGCAAACAGAATGAAATGGGGAGGGACCTACCTGAATTTGTCCAATAGAAAGTAGTTATCATTGCATAACGTTTTG
This sequence comes from Salvelinus namaycush, assembly GCF_016432855.1. NCBI lineage: Eukaryota > Metazoa > Chordata > Actinopteri > Salmoniformes > Salmonidae > Salvelinus > Salvelinus namaycush. The sequence continues at coordinate 17,790,986 of NC_052348.1, read as the reverse complement.
TTTGTGGAGTAAAAGTTTCAAAACGTTTTGCAACGGAATCCTACTAATGAATACACCCCAGGTAGGTCTTTCCTGTTTCGTTCTGTTTGCTTCCTTGTAAATACAGGAGTTGTAGTGCTAGTGAGACATTGGTCTCGTTTGAGTGGTAAGGCAAAAGCAACCGACTGTAGACAAATGAAGTCTGGTTCATCCGCAACAGCCGAAAGTCGGACACTAAAGGGGTTTTCCAACAGCAAGGCTCAGATCAACATGCCAGTTACCATTGTTTATAAAAGCTTTTCTTTACAAAGTTGAAATAAACATGTCTCCAACCCCCATGTCACACACTCAAAGTGAAACCTTGTGTACACATTGTACAATCAATTGAGAGAGAGAGAGAGAGAGAGCCTCATATCATATTCATTTGTATATATCCACTGTATACATGAATCACGGCAAAGTTGGTTCCTGTTTCAGTCATGTCTTTGGTCAAGTTTGCGTGGGTCAAACAAAAACACCCTAATGATTGGTTGACAATAGAGCCCCCCACTATGCAGGTGATGGCTGGAAGGTGAAGTTGGCGAAGAGCAACTGCAGAAATTTGCAGTCAAAACATCATGACCTTTGATCACATGATTTATGTAAAGTTCATGCAGTTGAAATGTAGGCGCAAGCCAGACGATTGTTCACCCCATAATGCAATAAACTTTGAAAGGTGGTGACCAACGATAGTCACCGACTTGACAAAAGTGATCTGCTTGAACGCACCCAATGATACTTCTGAAAGGCAGGCAGACAAGGTTGCACTTTACCAAAACGTGCTTTAATGACGATTCTACAATCACAGGTGGAAATTACGCACAAATCACACTGTCGGCAAAATAAACAAGCATAACGGAGGCCACTTACATTTCAAACAAACTACTATCATTCCTGTCAAAGTCCTTCAGACAATTGCTCCTCTTCAGTCTGGCCTCTTCTGGCCCTGAGGTTGACTAGTGCTTAGTAAAGGAGATGTTATCTCAATGAGAACAACATGTAAGAATAAAACATGAAATAAAATCGTTTTTTGTTGCAAGGTTATTCCTAAAACACCACACCAGCGTCAGCACCTCCAGCTGCACCTGAGGAAGGAAGTGGGTTCAGGGTATTGTTGAACATGTAGTCTTTATAATGGCGGCCATCTTGAAGAGATGCACCATAATATCTCACAATATCCCTTGCACAGGAGGTTGGTGGCACCTTAATTGGGGAGAACAGGCTTGTGGTAATGACTGGAGCAGAATCAGTGGAATGGTATCAAATAAACTCAGCAAAAAAAGAAACGTCCTCTCACTGTCAACTGCGTTTCTTTTCAGCAAACCTAACATGTGTAAATATTTGTATGAACATAAGATTCAACAACCGAGACAAACTGAACAAGTTCCACATACATGTAACTAACATAAATCAAATAATGTGTCCCTGAACAAAGGGGGGGGGGTCAAAATCAAAAGTAACAGTCAGTATCTGGTGTGGCCAGCTGCATTCAGTACTGCAGGGCATCTCCTCCTCATGGACTGCACCAGATTTGCCAGTTCTTGCTTTGAGATGTTCTGGCCTTTCTAGGGAGTTTTTCCTAGGCACCGTGCTTCTACACCTGCATTGCTTGCTGTTTGGGGTTTTAGGCTGGGTTTCTGTACAGCACTTTGAGATATCAGCCGATGTAAGAAGGGCTTTATAAATATATTTGATTTGATTTACCCCACTCTTCCACCAAGGCACCTGCAAGTTCCCGGACATTTCTGGGCGGAATGGCCCCAGCCCTCACCCTCCGATCCAACAGGTCCCAGACGTGCTCAATGGGATTGAGATCCGGGCTCTTCGCTGACCATGGCAGAACACTAACATTCCTGTCTTGCATGAAATCATGCACAGAACGAGCAGTACGGCTGGTGGCATTTTCATGCTGGAAAGTCATGTCAGGATGAGCCTGCAGGACGGGTACCACATGAGGGAGGAGGATGTCTTCCCTGTAACGCACAGCGTTGAGATTGCCTGCAATGACAACAAGCTCAGTCCGATGATGCTGTGACACGTCGCCCCAGACCATGACGGAACCTTCACCTCCAAATCGATCCCGGTCCAGAGTACAGGCCTCGGTGTAACGCTCATTCCTTTGACAATAAACGCAAATCCGACCATCACCCCTGGTGAGACAAAATCGTGACTCGTCAGTGAAGAGCACTTTTTTCCAGTCCTGTCTGGTCCAGCGACAGTGAGTTTGTGCCCATAGGCAATGTTGGCAGTGATGTCTGGTGAGGACCTGCCTTACAACAGGTCTACAAGCCCTCAGTCCAGCCTCTCTCAGCCTATTGCGGACAGTCTGAGCACTGATGGAGGGATTGTGCGTTCCTGGTGTAACTCGGGCAGTTGTTGTTGCCATTCTGTACCTGTCCTGCAGGTGTGATGTTCGGATGTGCCGATCCTGTGCAGGTGTTGTTACACGTGGTCTTCCACTGTGAGGACGATCAGCTATCTGTCCTGTAGCGCTGTCTTTGGTGTCTCACAGTACGTAAATTGCAATTTATTGCCCTGGCCACATCTGCAGTCGTCATGCCTCCTTGCAGCATGCCTAAGGCACGTTCACGCAGATGAGCAGGGACCCTGGGCATCTTTCTTTTGGTGTTTTTCAGAGTCAGTAGAAAGGCCTCTTTAGTGTCCTAAGTTTTCATAACTGTGACCTTAAGACACTAACAGCGTACAGACGGTAGGCCGTTAACGACCGTTCCACAGGTGCATGTTCATTAATTGTTTATGGTTCATTGATCAAGCATGGGAAACAGTGTTTAAACCCTTTACAATGAAGATCTGTGAAGTTATTTGGATTTTTACAAATTATCTTTGAAAGACAGGGTCCTGAAAAAGGGACGTTTCTTTTTTTGCTGAGATTATATCAAACACATGGTTTCCAGCCATGCGCCGCTCCGGCCATTGTTATGAGCCGTTCTCCTCTCAGCAGCCTCCTGCGATCCCTAAACAGTGAAATATGCACAGGTCAGTTTTAAAAAACATTTCTTCTCTGAATTTCTCTTTTCAAATCAACACTAAACACAAAGGGCTCGATTCAATCCGTATCGCCAAAGTTCAGCACTAAAGCGCTATTGAAATTTAAAGGCAATGTTCCTGCTTTTGCGGGGACTGCATTAACGGTAAACACCAAATGACCTTTAAAATGTGTGTCTAGTTTAGCAGCAGAGAACATGACATCAGGAAGGCTTCAAACATGACAGACATTAACTGGACACCATGGATCTAAATCGGACAAAAACTAAACCATTTTAATTATGAGAAACATACTATAACAGTCAACATGAGGGTCCGTCCGTCTCTGGATAACAGCCATCACCCGCTTACATCATTTGCTCCGGCGGCGGTCATATTACAAATTGATACGAATGCCACCGGGGATGTCATGTTTGCTTTGGTAAGAAACAGGAACATAATGCTGGCCCTTTTGAAAGTGAAGAAGCAACCGTCGGGAGGCGAGGAGGAGGCTTAATGACCTTGAATTAAACAACATTCCTCATTGTCACACGCCGGCTGCTCATCCAGCCGCTGTCGATATGCCATGGCCCCGTGGCAGAATAATAGTGCTGGTGGTATTGATTACCCAGGGAGGGGGGGCAGTAAAATATATTTCCCACAGCATGAGGGCCCATGGCTCCCGCAGCCCCATCAGTGACGGCCCCTCACTGGAGACCCTGGGAGCTACAGAGCTGCCTGGTCTGCGGCTGGTCCACCTGCTACATAACCTACCGTGTAGTGTTCCTGACAGGGCGCCGCCATCCATTGGTCCTGACAAAAACACAGCCCCTCCACTGACCTTTGAGAGGTAGGAGAGGAGTATAGTCGGACGGACGCAGCCGCCGATGGACAGTTGATGTCAGGGACGAGCAGTCTGTCTGATGGGTGAGGTTTTGGAATTACGCTGGTGTTGGTCTTGTCCACTGAGTAGACTCAGGCCTCTTGTCAATGAAGGGAGTTTCTCTCTCTGCTTGGCTAAATGCTTGTACGTATACTGCGTGCATGCTGACAAACAATAACCTGTCTTGAAGTATTGCAAAAAAACTCTAATAGTTTGCCTAATGACAGTTTATGTAACAAAATAATATTGTATAGTGCAGAGAATCATTGTATCATCGAAACCGCTGTGAAATATATTTTCCATAGCCCAAAATATAGTATTTTCAGCTGTTTAAAGCTGGTGTGCAAAATCGAAAGTAAAAGACGCAAAAATGAAACTTAAGAACAGGAAGCATAAAAATAGCGCACATCGAACAGATCTACCACCTCTTGGACTTGCTTTCAATGAGAATGACAGATCTATAACTAACATTTCTATGTGAATTTGGTCAGGTCGCCCAAAAAGTTACATATTGCAGCTTTAATTGGTCCTCTGAAGCCCAGGAAGGCCACTGAAGTCTGGGGGAGAGGGCGATAGAGAGAGGAGAGAGAAGGAGAGAGGGGACCTGACAGGAGCTGCCTGTTCAGCAGGACTGTCATAATTAGTGCCTGGCCCTGGCCATTCCAGAGAGTTCTTTAAAGAAGCACTTCATCAATAGTGACACGAGCAGGGGGGAACATCTGCCACTGGAGCCACTACTGCCTGCAGCCAGGCAGTCTCAGTCAGTGACGCAGTAGAGGAGAGGTGTTCTCTCTGCTCTGTGTTCAAACTACAACACATATTAGCTGTTTTTATTAGTAGACCTACTGCTGTAGTCCATTTGCTCAATTGGTGGGAGGGGCTTACATTTAGCTCTTCAGCCAATACCTGTACAGACACAAGACAATATATATTTTTATTTCAGTTTTATTTTGAAACGAATAATGCAATGTCAAACCTGGTCTCGCCCCACCACACACACACACACACACACGCACGCACACACACACACTTCCAATCACTTGGCAGAGGCAGCCCTACATTGGCGAGGAACAATTACCGTTCATTGAGGACTAATTGATTTTAATTGTGTTCTGTAATTGGAGGGAAAATTACCAGAATGAAGAGAAGCAGAAAAGCTTTTATGTGCCAGTGCTTTATCGGTCCCTGAAGTTACCAGCTTCATCAGATCAGGGCTAAAACTCCTGTGAGCCGTCGACCAGGAAATGTTCGTCCTTAAAAAAACATATGTATTAAATATATAGAAGGAAAAAAGGAGAAAATAAAAAATATTACTTTAAAAGTAATAAATCTTAGTCAAGTGTTGGGAACCGGGTGGATGAGACTAAACAAGCCAGTGACTGGCTGATTCCTTATAAAAACGAATTTCTGGTAACATGAGCCCTGGCTAGGATGGGCTTGTCAACGTATTAGACTTTTTACTGGGGCCGTATCGATTCTGTTCTACACCAGCGAGGCCTGCATTGCTGGCTAATGCTATTGACGAGCCATCAGTCTTGTCCAAAAGTGTGGAGGCATGCGGCTCTTTTCTGAGGCTGAACAGAGGGAGAGGGGAGAGAGGGAGGGAGAGAGATGGAGGAAGAGAGAAGGAAGGGAAGAGAGGAAAAAACATCAATGGACAGTGATGGAGAGCAGGGAGGAGGGCGAAGCTGCAAGCGCAGCATACACACACAGACCCTGTCCATGGTTTGGGAACACTAAATTAGAAAAAAGACAAAAGGGATGAGAGAGGGAGAAACAGTAAACAGCCGCATCGATCCAACTAGTGTTGGGCAAATCAAACCATTACTGCCTTAGTCTGGACTGTGTCAGTCGGTGGGATAGACCCTGGGGCGGAGGGGAGAGGGGAGAGAGCCCGTAGAATCAGTGTCAGTATGCACCAAGGGTCACCCACTGGGTTAGAAACTTTGCTCCTGCAACACATCGCTTTATGTTGCCTGCGTTGGACCGCCGTCCTCAGCAGCACTGCTGAAACAAATGTGTTGTGTCGTCGTCAGATCACAGATATCCCTTTACTGTCCCTTTACAGAAATGTGTCTTAGACATTCAAGTGCTTCTGCTACCCACAAGGCGCATCAAAAGGTGAAAGAGGAGTCTGGTCAGGAAGGAGTTAACTCCGAGTGGTGGTTAGAAGAAAATTCAACCTGGCTGTCAAGAGGCAACCCAGGGACAAGAGGGAACGGCTGAACTCATCACAAACCGCTCTCCTGGCGTCCGCCGCCTCAGCGCAGCCCGCCGCGTAATGACCCCAACAACACGAGGATCCGGTTTAATTAAAATGAAGGCAGATCAGTTAAGCAGATGGTTGCCGCACAAATATTAGACGAAGTGGAAGTGTTTAATGGTCGGCACTTATCTCCACCCTCCTTTTTTTCTCTGCTCTCTGCAGCGCCGCCCAGCCCAACCCTGATAAACAGGACAGGGGGCTCTGTGTTAATCAACCTTAGAACCTTTAAAGCCGCCAGATAAGGAATAATTTGGGATCTTTGTAAATTAGCTTGAGATGTGGCTAAGACTCTGGCCCCCATCTGGCGCAGAGTGCTCACTCGGCCAGACTAGCAGAGGGAAGGAGGTAGGAGTAGAGGAGGGGAGGGGGGTGTTCGTGGTCTATCAGCGTAATAGCCTAGGTGCCATGGTGGATGGCAGTAGGGAACTTTGGGAGTAAAAAGTAATTTTTTCTCCAACGGAGGAGAAGAGAGATCTTTTTTTTTTGCTTTTCTCTTGTGTTTTTCTTTATCCCTTCTGTGGGTTGACCTCCCTTGCCACCGCCCTGGCGATCAGCGCTCCTTATCAGTGACACTGGAGAGCCACCCGCTCGGCTGCAATCATCTAAACAGGAAGACTGGGAGTGGGTCGGCAGCAGGCGGCAGCCCCGCAGAGTGGCCTCTCTGAGCAGGTCAACGGGGGCCTTCACCCCTTTTAAGTCGGGCACAGGCAGGGGCAGCCCCGTGTTTATTTTGCAGATGCAGGACAGAGTGGAGGGGAAGGTAGGTCAGTCGATCATTGCAGTGCCAGTGGACCTTGTCAAAGACGTGCCCAGAATGTCAACATAATGTTTACTGTTCTATGTGTTATCATCATCACTATGTTTTAGAATGTTTACTGTTCTATGTGTTCTCATCATCATTATGTTTTAGAATGTTTACTGTTCTATGTGTTCTCATCATCATTATGTTTAGAACGTTTACTGTTCTGTGTAATCATCATTATGTTTTAGAATGTTTACTGTTCTGTGTTATCATCATCATTATGTTTTAGAATGTTTACTGTTCTGTGTTATCATCATCATTATGTTTTAGAATGTTTACTGTTCTGTGTCCTCATCATCATTATGTTTTAGAATGTTTACTGTTCTGTGTCCTCATCATCATTATGTTTTAGAATGTTTTCTGTTATCATCATCATTATGTTTTAGATTGTTTACTGTTATCATCATTATGTTTTAGAACGTTTACTGTTCTGTGTTCTCATCATCATTATGTTTTAGAACATTTACTGTTCTATGTGTTATCATCATCATTATGTTTTAGAACGTTTACTGTTCTGTGTTATCATCATCATTATGTTTTAGAATGTTTACTGTTCTATGTGTTATCATCATTATGTTTTAGAACGTTTAGTGTTCTGTGGTATCATCATCATTATGTTTTAGAACGTTTACTGTTCTATGTGTTATCATCATTATGTTTTAGAACGTTTACTGTTCTATGTGTTATCATCATTATGTTTTAGTACGTTTACTGTTCTATGTGTTATCATCATTATGTTTTAGAACGTTTACTGTTCTATGTGTTATCATCATCATTATGTTTTGTTTCACATGCAGTGTGATTTTGAGGCAACTAACAAAACTTAGATTTTTTCACACCCCAAAAAAAGATGGTGTTTTTATTTGTTTTTCAATTTAAATAATGTTGAAACTGAACCGGGTCTCTATTTCAGTTGGGGTAAATTGATATGTAGCCTTTACCACATGTGTTCCTGTGTGGCTCAGTTGGTAGAGCATGCTACTTGCAACGCCAGGAATGTGGGGTCGATTCCCGGGGCCAGCCATATGTAAAATGTATGTGTGATTGTTAATTACTTGGATAAGCGTCTGCTAAAAGGACATATATTATTATATAGAGGAAGTGCAAATACCCAGTTTTTCTCCCAACAAACTAAAAACCCTCGCGCTTTAACTTATAATCATTTAGCTGATAAGGTTGAAGTGGAGCTGAAGGCAGAAGGTTTTCAGACACAGTGATAAAAGTGATCCGGCAATTTTATCTGAGAGCAGTGTGATGGGAGAAGAAGCTGCAGTTACATCTCAACGACCCCCCCCCCTCCCGAATGGGGACTCCTGTTCTATTCATTCTATTTCTATGCATTTAATCCTATCTGATAGCTGAAATCTAGATAGATCACTTTTGAAAAACGGGGATACAGTTGAAGTCAGAAGTTTACATACACTTAGGTTGGAGTCATTAAAACTCATTTTTCAACCACTCCACAAACTTCTTGTTAACAAACTATAGTTTTGGCAAGTTGGTTAGGACATCTACTGACAGATTATTTCCCTTATAATTCACTATCACAATTCCAGTGGGTCAGAAGTTTACATACACTAAGTTGACTGTGCATTTAAACAGCTTGGAAAATTCCAGAAAATGATGTCATGGCTTTAGAAGATTCTGATAGGCTAATTTACATCATTTCAGTCAATTGGAGGTGCCTCTTTGCTTGACATCATGGGAAAATCAAAAGATATCAGCCAAGACCTCGGAAAGAAAATTGTAGACCTCCACAAGTCTGGTTCATCCTTGGGAGCAATTTCCAAACGCCTGAAGGTACCACGTTCATCTGTACAAACAATAGTACGCAAGTATAAACACCATAGGACCACGCAGCCATCATACCGCTCAGGAAGGAGACACGTTCTGTCTCCTAGAGATGAACGTACTTTGGTGCGAATGTGCAAATCAATCCCAGAACAACAGCAAAGCACCTTGTGAAGATGCTGGAGGAAACAGGTACAAAAGTATCTATATCCACAGTAAAACGAGTCCTATATCGACATAACATGAAAGAAGCCACTGGTCCAAAACCGCCATAAAAAAGACAGACTACGGTTTGCAACTGCACATGGGGACAAAGATCGTACTTTTTTGGAGAAATGTCCTCTGGTGTGATGAAACAAAAATAGAACTGTTTGGCCATAATGACTATCGTTATGTTTGGAGGAAAAAGGGGGAGGCTTGCAAGCCGAAGAACATCATCCCAACCGTGAAGCACGGGGGTGGCAGCATCATGTCGTGGGGGTGCTTTGCTGCAGGAGGGACTGGTGCACTTCACAAAATAGATGGCATCATGAAGCAGGAAAATTATGTGGATATATTGAAGCAACATCTCAACACATCAGCCAGGAAGTTAAAGCTTGGTCGCAAATGGGTCATCCAAATGGAGAATGACCCCAAGCATACTTCCAAAATTGTGAAAAATGACTTAAGGACAACAAACTCAAGGTATTGGAGTGGCCATCACAAAGCCCTGACCTCAACCCTATAGAAAATTTGTGGGCAAAACTGAAAATGCGTGTGCAAGCAAGGAGGCCTACAAACCTGACTCAGTTACACCAGCTCTGTCAGGAGGAATGGGCCAAAATTCACCCAACTTATTGTGGGAAGCTTGTGGAAGGCTACCTAAAACGTTTGACCCAAGTTAAGCAATTTAAAGGCAATGCTACCAAATACTAATTCAGTGTATGTAAACTTCTGACCCACTGGGAATGTGATGAAAGAAATAAAAGCTGAAATAAATCATTCTCTACTATTATTATGACATTTCACATTCTTAAAATAAACTGGTGATACTGACAGACCTAAAACAGGGCATTTTTACTAGGATTCAATGTCAGGAATTGTGAAAAACTGAGTTTAAATGTATTTGGCTAAGGTGTATGTAAACTTCCGACTTCAACTGTATTTCAGTGTTGACTTCAAGGAAGGGTGGGAAAGCGGGTAAACAGTATTTGAATAGGCCTATGGTGACCACTACACCACATGGTGGCAAGATATTGGAGCGTCCAAATATGAGTTTGAAAATACAGTTCTGATATTACATGTATTACCAGGGGGTGTGGAGTTCTGGTATTACATGTATTACCAGGGGGTGTGGAGTTCTGGTATTACATGTATTACCAGGGGGTGTGGAGTTCTGATATTACATGTATTACCAGGGGGTGTGGAGTTCTGATATTACATGTATTACCAGGGGGTGTGGAGTTCTGATATTAAATGTATTATTAAATGGTATCGCTGTTTTACATCATCTTACCTGGCTGGAACCAAAACCCCATCATCTCATAACCTTCTAGTAACTCTTGAGCATCACACAGATCAACCCATTTTCCCACACAGGTCAACCCATTTTTCCACACAGATCAACCCATTTTCCCACACAGATCAACCCATTTTTCCACACAGGTCAACCCATTTTTCCACACAGATCAACCCATTTTCCCACACAGATCAACCCATTTTTCCCACACAGATCAACCCATTTTTCCCACACAGATCAACCCATTTTTCCACACAGATCAACCCATTTTTCCACACAGATCAACCCATTTTTCCACACAGATCAACCCATTTTTCCACACAGATCAACCCATTTTTCCACACAGATCAACCCATTTTTCCACACAGATCAACCCATTTTTCCACACAGATCAACCCATTTTTCCACACAGGTCAACCCATTTTTCCACACAGGTCAACCCATTTTTCCACACAGATCAACCCATTTTTCCACACAGATCAACCCATTTTTCCACACAGATCAACCCATTTTTCCACACAGATCAACCCATTTTTCCACACAGATCAACCCATTTTTCCACACAGATCAACCCATTTTTCCACACAGATCAACCCATTTTTCCACACAGGTCAACCCATTTTTCCACACAGGTCAACCCATTTTTCCTCATCCACAGACCATAGAATCTTAAACAAAAACAAATTTAGCAAAATCTGATTTATCCCCCTCATACATTTGAACTTTCCTCAAATGAAAAGCACATTGACTGAACTCGGCCCTACCTCTTCTCTTCCCACAACCTTTCTCTCTCTCTCCTTTTTTCCCATCTAGAAAATACTGTAAGGCAAAAACATACTTCACCATTCACCAGACAGTTGGAATGTACTGTAGTCTGTTTTACAGGTTAGCTTCACTACCTTGTTCTCTTAACCTTTCCTGTTGTTTCCTTCCTGCCATTTGGAGAAAGGGACACCGGATTGAAGGTAATTACATTCAGAAATGCTGCAGACGTTTATCTGTGGTTGTGGTTTGGGACTTCACAATTGGGATTGGGGCCTGCTGACGATTTTCCCCTTAAAGTAGGCCACTGTGGAGCTACCTAGCTAGCAGGTTGGGTCCCGGGCCTGATACTGGGGCTATGAGGCTGAGAGAGTCCAAAATGGCACCCTACTACCTACTGTGCATAATGCACAACTGTAGGGCTCTGGTCAAAAGTAGTGCACTATGTACGGTGCTGTTTAGGACGCAGCCCGGTGCTGTAGACTGAGAGTGTTGCCACATGTTGGAGTCGGCCGGTGCCAGGAGCAAATGTGCTGAACAACGGGACTGAAACCATGAACTCCGTGCCTTGGCAGTGGCCGTGCTGCAGAGGCTACACACAGGGGTAGACCAACAGCACTTACAGTACCAAGTGACGTGTGTAAGTGTGGGTGTGTAATTGTCTTAAGTATGTCTGTGTGTGGGTGTCCGTCTTACCTGTGTCAGATTACTGACAGCCTGTCAGTCTGTCCCATCATCTGTTCCCTCCCATTCTTCAAGTTGTCTCCGCAACAAGTTAGAGCGCGACACACAGTCTGAAAGCATGGACATCTCCACAGAGGACATCTCAGATCATGATGGGTCACACCTGGCTACGCTTCCTCCCTCTCTCCATCTCACCCTCCCTCTCTCCCTCACCCTCCCCCTCATACCCTCCCTCACCCCCTCTCACCCTCCCTCCCTCTCTCACCCGTCCGCCCTCTCTCACCCTCTCTCACCCTTCCTCCCTCTCTCACCCTTCCTCTATCACCCTCTCTCTCTTGTTCCCACACAGTCGGCATCTGGAATCTATTGGCGGCGAGAGTCACATGAAGCCATAAAGCCCTCAAAGGCCCACAAACGCACTAGGGGTGGAACGTCAAACAATGTTGGCCCAACAAGCTGCCAACAGACACAGTGCTCCGTCTCGAACCTGAACAAAATCCGACCGTGGCGCTTTTTTCCCCTTCTCTCTCTCTCTCTCCTTTCGTTCTTCTTCTTCCTTCTCTGTGTTGTTGACCGACCCGCCACCTGGGAACTAGCTCGGGGGTGATTTTTACATTTTTACCCCTAAATGGAATTTTGTATCAGATCTGACTCTAGCGGGCTGAGTGGAAGCCAGGCAGGGAGGCAGCTTAGGGACTGAGACACAGAGGAACCAGAGAGACAGACAGAGAAGTCCAGTGTCAGATAAACAGCCGTAGAGGTAGATCTACATCCTCCTGTAGATTGGATTGGGGTCTTCTCTGACCCACAGTAACCTGCTACAACAACCCTCCTCGGCCCCCGGTGTCACCACGGGGTTAATGGCCACCCGCCCGCCGTCGCTAGACAGATAATGTGATCTGCGCTGCTCGTCTTCGGTGATCTCATTGGCATGAAGTAAGCCGTTGTCACTGCGGTCCTTTTAGCCAAGTGGAGAAGTGGAGGGGGGTGGAGGGGCGGTGGTGCTGTCACAGCACTGTAATGCTCTATCGATTCTCCATATCTGTTACGGAGGCTGGGAAGGGCGACCCAAATTCGATATGCTTCTAATAGGGGCCAAGAACTCCAAACAACGTGGTGAACGGGTTATCAAAGGGGAAAGGAACCAAAGTACAATCACTCCTCCTCGTCAACGAATAAATGACAGCATAAAAAAAACTCCCTTTACAGCAGAACAAAGGAAAACTTGCAATTCGGTAATTATATCAAAATGGAGGTTTTGTAGTTTGTCTGGCAAGTCCCCAGCGTTTGTTTTTTCACTTCTCCCCCCCATAAAAAGTGTGTTGGCCTACATGTAAGAGCAGAAATAATCTGCTTTTGGAGCTGAGTCAAAGCAGCACTTCATTGTTAACAATGTGCTGCATTTCAGAACTGTCTATCAAAGTGCCATACTTCACTGTTTGTTTGTGCTGGAGGTGAAAACGAGTTGCTAACATTGTGGGAGAAAAGCTTGTGAAATATAACAACAAAAAAGATGGCGGCTGTCTTTAATGTCGTGCAGGAGCCGGTGTTGTTTTTCCACTCATTAGAAACGGCTTTGAAGTTGGCTGATGAAACCTTAGCGATGGGAAATTTCACAGAGACGGGATTGCTGTGTTCCCCTTTCTTCTTCTCCAGAAACACAGTACCCACATCCTAGTTTGTGGTATAGTCACTTACCATATTGGGTGTAGCCTAGGCTGCAGCATTTGTCAAAGCATCAACTTGTCTGGTTTATATCTGTGGTCTATATTGTATATAATTGCGCTGCATTCAGTTTAAACATCATTAACACAAGAAGAAAGCATCCAACTGCAAGTCTATTAGTCAATCTCAGAATAATTCAGCTCAGCTCCTTTCAACTGGTAATGAAGACTTAATGTGAAGGTAATGAAAAGGTAATGTGGACCAATGAAGAGGTAATGTGGACTAATGAAGAGGTAATGTGGAGTAATGAAGAGGTAATGTGGAGGTAATGTGGAACAATGAAGAGGTAATGTGGAGTAAATAATAGGTAATGAAGTGGTAATGTGGAGGTAATGAAGAAGTAATGTGGAAGTAATGAAGAGGTCATGTGGAGGTCATGTGGAGCAATGAAGAGGTAATGTGGAGCAGCAGACTAAATTCATTGTGATGAGAGGACTGTTTGGGGCGGACCCTTTCCCTATTCAGCTATTTGGCCTTAAGCTGTGAATGATTCTTGACAGGCTTTCCCTCTACCTACGTCGCTAATCCCCCTCCCTCTCAACCAGGCCTGGACTACACCAGCGCTGCACACTCACACACATGCATAAACACACAAGTACACGCTCACTTGCATAGCAACTGAAACAAATACTCTGGGGTACACACACACACACACAGATTCCTCACTAACTCCTTCCTGCTACTCCCCTTGTTGCAATGTGTGGACCCACATAAAAAGGGTCTGACAGCCTAGACTAAACTACCATCCCTTCCTCTCCTTCTCTCCTCCAGTCCAGCCCAGTACAGCGGGCCTGCTCTTCTCCAGAGGTACATAGCTGTACCGGGCCCCACCACCCTCCCAGCTCAGCCAGCCAGCCAGCCCTCCCATTCATTCCTCAGCACTTAGTGGACATCTGTGCAGTGCCAGCTCTCGCCATATGCCACTGTGGTGGGAAGACAAACGACCATGTCGGTGCCGTGCCACGCCTGTGTGTCTGATGCCACCAGGGGCAGGCTGGGAGGGTGGGTGGGAGGGACGTGTCTAGCCAGGCTAGGAGTGGCCGGGCGTGCTTAGCAGCCAATCACGCAGCGAATGGGGCAATTAGCTATCTAAACTGGTAGACAAGTAAGGCGCAGGACGGCTGCTCAAGCAGCTAATCGGGAAAGCAAAGTGAAGGAAACCACAGCAGACTGGCCCTGTAGCTAGGGAGCTTAAGGTATGACCTTGATACAGCCATTTTAAAGGCTACTTCTTTGAGTCAAGATAAAAACCACACTTCAACCTTCATTCAACAGCACTCTGGTCCTGAACATTCACAGTAACAGACATATTTTTCGACCTCAATATCACTTTGATCTAAAAAAAAATCTCTAAATGACGATGCAGAGGGGGAAATATGAGAAGAATGATTCACATATTGGAGAGAATCTGATTCACGGGATCGCATAAGGTTGGTTGGTGTAACTATTTGAATTCCGTCACATACACTTCCAACAGGATGGAGGTCTTTGGGGTGTATTGCAATGACTCACACACTACCACACGCACATGCTCCGAACACACCACGCTGGGTCCAGCTCAAGCTGAGAGGAGAGAGAGAACGGAGAGGAAGCGGAGAGAGAGAGAGCGGAGGGATGAGGAGAAGGTGTGTGGAAAGAGAGAGGGGAGGAGGAACAGCAGTATCGCCCCGGCGCGGGGCTCTGGCCAAGGAACTGAGAGGTGTTTTTGGCTTGTGTTGCATTGTGGGGGGTTGCAGTGTGTGTGAGTGTGTGTCTCCCAGGAGGAGGCTATAAAAAGACAAAGGAGGCTGGAGAGGCCGCGCTGAGCGACTGTTGAAAGGGAGAGAACACCCACTCCATAATCCAACCACCGTCACCAACCCACATATATACACACATATATATATATATACACAAAAACACAAAGATACGCACACATGCACACACACCCTCAGTTGGAGGTCAGTACTCAATAGCAGCTCTAACTGACGTAATGGATGAAAACAGAGGTCAGCGTGAGTACTGAAGGCTGCCATGGAGAATATGAGACGGGACTGTACACTGTGGTCTCACCGGGCCATAAGGCTCTCTCACACACACACACACACTCTGAAGGACACAGATGGACTCACGCACACAAACATATACACAAACACCCCTCCAGTCATTACCAAAAACAAGACAGCCACAGACGGTTTCTGACACATACGCAAATATACACAGACAGACAGTGGTACAAACACATGCTGCTTTGATAGAATCTGCACTAAACATGCTCTCCTGATTCTACCCTGAAATACCAGGGTCATGAGCTAAGCTTGGCCATCCAACACGGACAATAGGCATCAAATGAAGGCCTAAATTCCTGACGCAATACAAATCAAAACCAAACTAATCTCGACCCCGTTTTACCCCTCTCCACTCTGCACTAATCTCGACCCCGTTTTACCCCTCTCCACTCTGTACTAATCTAGACCCCGTTTTAACCCCTCTCCACTTTGTACTAATCTAGACCCCGTTTCACCCCTCTCCACTCTGTACTAATCTCGACCCCGTTTCACCCCTCTCCACTCTGTACTAATCTCGACCCCGTTTTACCCCTCTCCACTCTGTACTAATCTCGACCCCGTTTTACCCCTCTCCACTCTGTACTAATCTCGACCCCGTTTTACCCCTCTCCACTCTGTACTAATCTCGACCCCGTTTTACCCCTCTCCACTCTGTACTAATCTCGACCCCGTTTTACCCCTCTCCACTCTGTACTAATCTCGACCCCGTTTCACCCCTCTCGACTCTGTACTAATCTCGACCCCGTTTCACCCCTCTCCACTCTGTACTAATCTCGACCCCGTTTCACCCCTCTCCACTCTGTACTAATCTCGACCCCATTTCACCCCTCTCCACTCTGTACTAATCTCGACCCCGTTTCACCCCTCTCCACTCTGTACTAATCTCGACCCCGTTTCACCCCTCTCCACTCTGTACTAATCTCGACCCCGTTTCACCCCTCTCCACTCTGTACTAATCTCGACCCCGTTTCACCCCTCTCCACTCTGTCCGTCCCGCCTCGGCCAACACACCAGTCAAAACATGGGAACTTGATTTGAGTGAAGAGGATCTGACAGGAAGAAAGGCAGAAAAATTGAAGAAAAGAACAGATGAAACAAATAAATAAATGTGCCACATCCAATAGTGAATGTTAGCACATCAAATGTGCTGCTCTCTCTCCCCCATCTCTCCCCCCGTCTCTCTCTCCCCCCGTCTCTCACCCCCGTCTCTCTCTCCCCCTCTCTTTTCTCCATCTCTCCCCCTGTCTCTCTCTCCCCCTCTCTGTTCTCCATCTCTCCCCCTGTCTCTTTCTCCTTCATGGGAATGTAATGCTCTGGCCCTCTGCCTGCCCAAATGAGTTCTCTATGTGTGGACTCAGTCGCCCCTAGCCCCTCAACTTCTCCTCTGAGGAGAGACACCAGGCCTGCCCAGGTGTGAGAGAAAGGTGCCTTTGGTTAAGAGGACTTTTAATTCCAAAACATGGTAGATGAGAGAGATGGAGGGAGCCATGACTCTGTGGATGAACCTGAACAATGTGTGGGAGGTCCAGAGAAAAGAGCTCCCCTCACTTCCCCTCCCCACCCCCCTATTAAACGACTTTGGAACATCCCGACAACTGGTATGGAGGAAACTAAGCGTATCTGGGAGGGGTGGGGGTTCTTACCTGTATTGTGAATAGTGAACCTCTGGGTGTCCATGACCTGACACTGCTCTCCCCTCAGGTTCTACCTCTCATTGTTCTGGGTTCCAAAAAATCCTTTATTGGCCTATTATCCCGTTAATTCTACCAATCAAAGTGGAGCGGCTAACGCTAACGAATGCTAGCGGTTGGGTTTTATTAGCCCGTGTGTTCAGCAGGGCCCTCCTGGTGTACTGTGGTAGAGGCTGATGGACCAGGTTGTGGTCAGGCCTGTATGGATCAGGGCTGGGAGTCATTATCATTACACTGACTGCACGCACACACACACACACACACAACATGTGAGCACACAAAGAAACACACACAAAAGCGCACTCTCTCTCACACACACACACACAAAGAAACACACACACACACACACACACACACACACACACACACACACACACACACACACAAAGAAACACACACAAAAGCTCTCACACACATGTCATTACTCTGGAAGAGAAGAAGCGATGTGGTCCCTACTCCCTACATCTGGCCCTGTCAGTGCACTATGGGGTCTGCCAATTACACATTGTTGTTGTTTTTGACAGATAATGTTATCGGTAATCATATAATTGCTGCTCGGCCCTAACCCCTCCAAGCACGTTTTTATTATAATGTAGCAGCGTTTTGTTGGGATCGGTTCCAAAAAAGCCCATCATCAAAGCAGCCTGGGAGGAAAGAAAACCAGATTGGTTGTGTATGTGTGCATGTTATTTAAGTTGTTTTAGCTGCAGGTGTTTCTGTGCGACGTGATTGGACAAAGAAAGGGCTTGAGAGCGCACGTATACAAGCTACAGAACTGTGAGAAAGAACGGCGTTGGAAATTCACTGGGGCATGAAAATATTGTGGCTACTGGGTATCGTCAGCCAAATAGTCCAGCTAGGGTTACCCGCATTCAATCAGCGTTGTTTTTAGATGTGGGTAGAAAGGTTACTCCAAGGACATGTTCCTAACTTTGAGGGGAATGTATCAAGTTCTGCATAGGTCCATGTCTACAACGTCCACAGAGTATGTGGAACGTGTCCGAGGCTTGATGAAGCAGAACGATCCCCTGATGAAACCATGTGGCTGCATACTGGACACTGTCATTACACTACATGTGTTGTTCTGAACTCACAGAACCGATCGACACAGTTCCAGAAACATCCGCTGTACGTGCATAATGCTGGTATTTAGGCTCAAAATGCCTGACATCCTAACATTATAATATCAAAACAGTTCTATTAAACGTCACATCATACTAATATACCGTAGTGATGAAACTATAATCATCTATAATTTAGTTTATTTTCTAGATGCTGGAAAAACAAAAAAGGCACGCATTGGTCAAAGACCCAAACAGAGAAAATGATAGTGATTTGTTTTACAGAAAACAGACCTAATCCAATTGAACGAAAGCCACCTATACAATACATTTGTGTGTGTGTGTGTGATGATGTGCCATGTGTCTGCACCCAGGAGACAGTTACAACAGACCCTCTGTTCTGTTGAAATATGATGTAAATGGTCTGGAAGGAATCTGTTTATGGCCTAACGGCTTCATCTGACATCAACTTTAACCTAATAAAGATGTCCTTGTTACGGTGGGGGGGGGGCACAGTCTGATAACAGAGCACAGCCATTCTCCTGGCCTGTCCTGATATCATTACTGTTGTTACTATAGTAGGGCCTGGTGGTTGGAGAGCACATAGAGGATGCCATGTGGCCCAGTGTTAAGACATTTATTTACACACGCGCTCACGCACGCATGCAGACTTGCACGTGTTCACACACACACTGTCTGGGGGTTTGCGTCATGCCTAGATACAGTAGGAAGTAAGGCCTTGGAGGGGGTTGTCGTATCATGCAAATAAAACAGTAAATAGTTTGTGTGTGTGTTGTAGTTTCTTGTCGCAGCTTCCTGTTTGTTTGTGGTCCCATTAGTACCAATGCTGTTTCAACCTCCCTCCTAGTCTCTCTCTCTCTCTCTCCCTCTCAAAAACAGCCTCCCTGTCTATTCTATGCTCTCCAGATGAAATACATTAGTGGATGCATGGCAAGGGGCACTGAGGAGGAGGGAGGGAGGGAAAAAAGGAAACCTTCCCAGTTCCAACGACATCAGCATTTTCCCGCAAATTTGCAATTAGTCTTAAGGGCCAGCGTAAATTAGGTCTCCTGACAAATGAGCTACCGAGACGGGACAAGAAGTTTCAATAAATCTGAGAGCTATAGCCTTGCTGCTCCTCTGGCAGTGGCTCCCACAGCACCGCGGCAGTCCCATCAGACAGGGAGAGGGGAGGGGGGGATACAACACAGTCAATCCCAGAGAGGAGCGCTCCACGTGGGGGTAAACTAGCCTGAGTCTCTGCCTCTCCTCCAACTAGCACCGTGGAGAGCCATGGAGATGGAGCCCACTTTGCCTTGGACAGGAAGACAGAGTGGTGGGTCCTATTCAGGGGAGTCTAGAGGGGCGTCTCATCAGAACCTAAACGCATTAGGGAAGGGCCTGCACTGTTCCTTGATTTGATCTACAGCCCCTCGCAATAAGAAGATACCTTTTTACATTTTCAAAAGACGGAAAACCTTATTTAGTTTCCTACTGTATTGTAATTGATGATGCATCAACTTCCATTGGAAGGAAAGCCTTCTGGACAAGTAGCATAGGACAGCTAATGGGATCCTAACAGTCTCCTGAAACTGTCTGGACCAGGATCAGGTACCAAATGGATTCCTGGTTACTCTGCGCTTAATGCAATTGGACAAACTAACACGCCACAATAAAGTGCTGCTTAAAGGTACCAGAAATGTGTTGAGGGGAGAAGACAAACTGATGACGAGGAGCGAAGCGAGGGAATGCAGAGACGGGACTCTAGAATAGCATTAAGGCTCCATTTGTCTGCATTAGGCTACCTGAAGCCCCGCGGAAACTTCCAGGGCTAGATGGTGATGGGAGAACACTATAATGGCGTGGCAGTGGGGACTGCTTACTAGATTACACTGACATGTACAGTGGAAGACGCCAACCTGATTACACAGAGAGAGTAGATGGAACGTTTAAGACATCAACCTCAGGTTACACTGAGGTATACAATTACTGAAGGTACTGATGTACTGCTCAATTGTCAAATGTCCCCACTTTACTTGTGAATCATTCAGCTATTTATTTATTAAACCAGGATAGTCAACTCTGAAACAAATCGGCACTATTTTCCAGGGAGTACTTTGTAGGTATATCAGTATCTCAGCAGTCTGAAACTAGACCTAAAGCACAATCATTTATAACACAGAGCTAGCTTTAAAAACTCCATGATCAACATGTCCCCATGCACTTCACTTAGGGAACCATTAACTTTCATTGTGGTGATTTAGGCTGATCTAAAGGCCTAGTTTTCCTCTGCACTACATCTGCCTCTGGTTGGTTGGTGATGATAATGCCACACACACTTAGGTCAAGACAGGCAGCTGTGAGCCGGGTGGGGGGGAGAGAGACACTTTTGTTTATTATCTAGTTCACTTGCTTTGGCAATGTTAACATATGTTTCCCATGCCAATAAAGCCCTTAAATTGAAATGTAATTGAGGGAGAGAGAGAGCGGTGGTGGGGCGATGAGGAAAGGAGGGACAGAGAGAAAGAAAGTTAGAGAGAGAAGGGGGGTAGGTGGAGAGAGAGAGAGACACAAGGCATTATGAAGAGTCAAAGACAGCGGTGTTGTTTCTCCCTCTGCAGCACGGTGCAGCACAGTCCTGGCCTGGCGTTCCTGGATCGTGGCCGGCGTCGGAGGCGCTTGTGTTCCGCAGACAATACGGATTGACACAAAGTCAAGCTGATAATTAAATGACATGCATTGCGGCAGGCAACCCCGAGATACACCAAATCATTAGCACATGTTGGGAAAGCAAAGAGAGCCGACGGAGAACAAACGAGTGAGCAAGGCAGCGCCATCCGATCGCGTTTTCACTGATCTTTCTTGCTCTATTATATTCCAGGTAATAAAGTTTAACGACAAGTAAAACATTAATGACCGGCGTGTTAAAAAGGAGGTAGAAGAAGACGAGGTCATTCCAGATTCCAGTGAGCTGTACCTCGGATCTGTCCAGTCTTCAGTTTTCTTTCTGGAGTTGGACCCACCTCTCCTTCTCGTGAGGAAGAATAAAAGAGGGGGGGGGGGGGGTTCTCAAAATGTCAAGACTTTTCCACTTTGGCGTTGGACCATCTATCATAACTATAAATGAGGTTGAAGCATCCCTTTGATGCGTGGGATCGTTGATATGTGCTCACGGGAGCTGTACGACTGCCTATGGGAGCAGTCTTTCTTGGTGACAGCAACACATAGACCAGATCTACAGGCCTACACTCCTATCAGGGATCTGTTTGAAGGCCATTATCTCTTGGCTCTCTCAAGGTGGAGTTATGGTATGCTTCCAAATGGTTCCAGCCCATTTGGACCAGACCCTGTACATCTGTAAGGGCCATGTCTCTAGTCTGGTCTTGTCTGAATCCTACTAAAAGCACACAGCCTTTGTATTGTCTCCCCTCGCTGACTTTGTGTCACATTCATCTCTAGTTCACAATCACCTCTCCTGGTTCAGTCCAGGTCCCTGTCTCTAACACAATCATCTCTCCTGGTTCAGTCCAGGTCCCTGTCTCTAACACAATCACCTCTCCTGGACTGGTGCTGCATGGTGGAGCGTTATCTCATCACACGTTTCTAGTTTAATAAGACCTCGACCAAAGTTATTACATTTTCCCCAAAAAAATTCACACACCGTCTCTGTCCCAATTAGGTCCCCCGGCTTGGGCCAACGGGGGAACTAACCCGATTACAAGACATGCTTATTAGTCTGGAGGGGAGAGTGAGAGAGGGGGAGAGAGAGGGGGACAGAGAGAGAGAGAGAGGCAGCCTGGCTAAAAGGGTAGACAATCTACTGGGTGATTACCTGAAACCAGCTGCACATGGAGGAACATCTCTCTCTTCCCTCTGATTTCACAGAACAGTTCCTGGCACTGCAAATCACCTGGCGATAGCCTGGCTACAGCCATTGGGCAATGTGTTAGCTCTAAACCTTCACTCAGTAGTGGTCTCATGACTTTTTTCAAGATTTCTAAAATGTCAACACACTTCATCCTTGACATACTGGACCATTGATTGATATTGATGATGCATAATCCCGGACCTAGACGTTCCCTCCAAGTTGCACATGCCTGTTGAGACTGGTCAACTTGCCAGGGGTAAGTCGGTAGCCTTCCCAGGGAAGGATACAGCTTTGGTTTAAGGGGGAGCTAAGGAGGTCCGTGCTCCATGGAGGTTCACTGGGTGCCAGGAGCAATGTGGCATCACTCCCAGTCCCTGACTCCATCCTACAGCTCAGCACCACTGAGTCTGCGGACCAAATTACATCCTATTCCCTATACAGTGCACTACTTGTAATTTAGCCCACAGGGCACTGGTCAAGAGTAGGGCACTATGTAGGGAATTTGGTGCCATTTGGGACACAGCCTGGGTCTGAATTAGGGGATCTAGGGAAGACGATCGGGCCCCAATTAGATATAATTGCCCCAAGTCAATCACGGATTGAAGATCTAACCTAGAGGTTTCTCAGTTTCTCCTCCTTTTTACTGGAGTATTTATCGTCTCCTTGGGTGGATCGGAGATGTGGTTCAGACTCAGGCAGACTCTTCTGAGCGCGGTCAGACAGGGGAAATAAGGACACCACACTGTAACAATAACTTATCTATGCAGTGATTTATGACAATTTATGGGTAATTGTACATTTCAAATACGTGTCAAAACACTGTTCACCAACATGTATGAATATTTAGTTCTCAAGACATATTTAAACTGTAAAAATGTCTACATAGTGTACATTACATTCAAAAAGCCTACTTAAGTACTGCAAGTCATTCGATTTCTGATTATAATATGTCATTTTATCTCTGAAAAGTTGAATTTTCTTGTCACACAACGTTGGTATGTACAGCAATGACCAAGTCAACTGAGCAGATTAGTATGGTGTTAAAATACCCCCACATGTCCCATCATCCACCACAACAGAGTTGACCAAAAAGTAGCTGATACTACTGGAAACACACTCGTGTCTAGTATCTTCAGGCATCTTTTAGTTTAGTTACAGTACTGTCATCTTCCACGAAGCAGTATGTTGTGCATTAAAACAGGCCAACTCGACAGAAAAATACTCCTTAGATAGATAGCCCTAGACCAAAACACAACGCTGCTACTGCGCCCTTGGGGGACGTTTTAATGACAGCAGCCCCGCAACACTGCTGCCCCCCCCCCTACATTAAGGGTTACTACTCATAATCAGAGGCAAAGAGAAGGAGCAATACAAACATTTAATCCAGGGGAAAACACGGGAGAGATTTGACACACTCAGCACAACTCCTTGTAGAGCTGTAGCTAGGGGCGCTACGCTAGCCTGCTAGCTTCAGGCTATGCTAACCAGTCCAAAGTTCTACAGGATGAAGGGTGGGAGAGTGACAAAGACGTAGCCTAGCCAGCTACACATTTTACATCTGCTAGTGGCACATTTAGCCCTTAGATGTCGTAGACATGACAGGCTCTTAGATGACTTAATGCTGAGGCTACACAATTATATATCAAAAGGCTGTTTTTGGTCTTTCTTGCTACTTTTTGTCAGCATATATGTCAATCGCTATCATGCAGATACATGAGAGCTGTTATGAGTGGTTGTGTCGTTTACACCACTGTTCAACTGAACACTGGTAATATTAACAGATGTTCCTGTTTGTTTGATATGTGCTTACATTTACATAACAAATGGGTGCACATGATCTATTGAGAGAAATAAATGATATATTGTTTATCATTAAAAGTCTGCAACTCCTGTTTAATCAACAGAATAGTAAAATATGATAAAAAAAAAAAAAAAATCTGCTCCTTCTGATTTGTCCATAATTGATTATGTCATAATAATTGGTACATGTCATGAATACTTGGCAGAAGTACACATCCTGCATTGACAAATCACAGACAACCAACATTGGAATTATAGAACAATGTGAAACCATAGAAGAAAAAGTCATCATTGAATCGCTGAACAAAGTGAGACATTATTACTTGCATTCAATCAAATCAAATTGGATTGAGTCACATGTGATGAATACAACAGGTGTAGACTTTACCGTGAAATGCTTACTAACGAGCCCATTATTACAAGGATGTCAATCTGGTTTTGAACGAAGATGATGACCAAATTACAACCAATTCAAGTCTGAATTGAATATGTATGAACTTTCCAATTTGTAAGTCGCTCTGGATAAGAGCGTCTGCTAAATGACTTAAATGTAAATGTAAATGTAAGTCACATTATCTCCCTTACAGGTACATCACCACTGGATGGTGCCTGTGTGTGTGTGTGCCTGTGTGTGCGCGTGTGCGTGTGCGTGTGTATGTGTGTGTTTGTGGTTTACTGGCAGTATGCTGGAGCTAAATATTTCTCTTATCTGATTTTCCTGGCACATAACACACATGCCTTGCATATGCTACAATTTATCATCTCCACTTTTCAGCACAATAAACGTAATAAACAGCCCAGCTCATTTGATTATTTGGCTTTATTCATTCTAGGAAAAATAGATTTGGGGGGGGGGGGGGGGGGGGGGACAAAGTCCTGTGAGAGGTCCCAGTGGGTAGCGACGTGTCTCTGTTTCAAGTCTTGTTCTGGTTCATTTCAAATATGATTAAGCGAGGAAGAAATTATAAGAGCTGAGCCCTGTGTTCTGCTCTCTGTATGTTATCACCTGCTGCTAATGCTGCTCTCCCTTCTATCTCCCCTCTCTCTCTCCCCCTCTCCCTCCATCTCTCTCTTGCTGGCTTCTCCCTCTCTCGCTCTCTTCCTCTCTCTCTTCCTCTCTCTCTCGCCCTTCGTTCTCTGGCCCCTCATTCTCTGGTCCCTTGTTCCTCGTTCACTCTCTCTGGCCCCCTCTCACTCTTCCTCTTACTCTGGGTTCTCTCTCTCTCTCCCTCTTATTGGCCTCTCACTCCCTGGCCCCTCTCTCACTCCCTGGCCCTTCTCGCTCTCTCTCTCTGGGCTCTCTCTCTCTCTTACTCCCACTCTCTATCTCTCTGGGCAGGCCAAGTACTGACTCTGGCTTGTGTTGAGCTCATTTTCCAAAAGGTTTATTAAAATATTTACCCACAGCTCTGTCGCTTCTCAGAAAATGAGAAGGCCCAATCAATAAACAGCAAAGTCCAATTATGCGAAAGTGCAAATTATAGATTCGGTGCGATGCTGAGGACACGGACACTTCTCTCGCGCACACACACACATACGTCGTAGACGAGAAAATATGAAATTCTAATGTTTTGAGCCACAAGCTATTTCAAGTTGTGGTGTAGCTGCTGTGCATGTGTGAGACATATTTAAATATGGAATCTTCAGTTTTTGGACACATTTCTTATTTTGTGGAAAAATGAATCTATTATTTCTTTATTTCAGTCGAACCCGTATTATAAAAGGTACACAAACAGACCCATTACAGAGAAGCCGGGATAAATAAGTCTAGTCTTCAAGTTTTTTATTTCCATAAATTAATTGAGGTCAATAAAGCCGCTTTGAAGGAAAGTCAAAAGTTACAGGGAACTCAAACTCGACCATATGTTTGCAATGACCCTTAATTTCATGAAATGTGTCTTACACAATGCAGCGTGTTTGGAAGGTCAAGCTTGGTGATTATTCATTGAATCCGTCCCAAATGGCCCCCTATTCCCTATTTAGTGCACTACTTTTGACCAGAACCCATGGTCAAAAGTAGTGCACTATGTAGGGAATAGGGGGCCATTTGGGACGCACTCATCCACTGCTAGGGAGAGAAGGGGAAAAAGACAGCTGCCTGCTCTGATTCTCTGACAGCCACATTCTCTCTCCGACCCTCTCTAGCGTTTCAATTTGTCTCGCAGCGAAAAGCCCTTCCGTTTTAAATATGAAGCAGGGCCTTGTTTCCCACACAGGTCCCTCTGAGGTGAACCAGCCCACTTTCTGCCACCACAACAGAGAGATACTGCCGGGGTCTTCAGGGGTGAATGTCTGCAAGGTTAAACATTCCACTGATGGAGGAGAGGAGGAGGAGGAGGAGGGGAGGAGGAGAGGGTCTCTAGTCTTTGACAGTCAGAAAACAAGTCCCTCACAGCGCTTGGCACTCGCTGAAACCTCTGTTACAACAGAAAAACACAAAACTCCTAACAGCGAGTGCCAGGTGGTCACAAGATGAATTCATTGGGGCGATGCATTACGCAAAAGGCTGAGATTATCACATCCCAGCAGGCCTTGGGGCATGGCAGAACGGGCTGATTGGAGACATGGAAGGGGGCCCAAGAGAGTAGAGAGAGAGAGAGAGAGAGGCGCTGGGCTTCCCTCTGGCCATCGGAGGAGTGTCGGTCCACTCCCAGGACACCAGGGGTTTCAGACTGATATGGTGATGGTCCACTTTGCTACAGGCTAGGTGTCCCACAGGAGGAGCCAGGCAGAGCACACACAGGCCTGCAGGCCTGACACTCACTCTCTCGTACACAGCACAGAGAGAGAGAGACACACACATAGAAGCACACACACACGCAAAGAAACACACATGCACACACACACTGCGCTCTCTCTCCTCACAGATCCTTGTTTCCTCAGAAATCCTCTTGCTTGTCAAGGGACTGCCGTTCCCAGCCAGCTAAGGGTTAATATCATACAAGATCACTGGTAAGCTTTGCCACTGTAACCCCGACTGTGTTGTTGTTTAATATTTATAGTAACTCTGGTGTGCTACGCTGCTGCTGCTACCAACGCTGTGAGGAGTTCAGAGAAGGATGGAGGAGGGGAGATTAGCCACCAACACCAATGCTCTCAAACTGAAGAACTGAGGCTGTCAAACAGTAACCTACCAGGACATCACCTCACATCTAAAGGTTACATACAGTCACCAGTATAACTGGAGAACTGAGACTGTCAAACAGTAACCTACCAGGACATCACCTCACATCTAAAGGTTACATACAGTCACCAGTATAACTGGAGAACTGAGACTGTCAAACAGTAACCTACCAGGACATCACCTCACATCTAAAGGTTACATACAGTCACCAGTATAACTGGAGAACTGAGACTGTCAAACAGTAACCTACCAGGACATCACCTCACATCTTAAGGTTACATACAGTCACCAGTATAACTGGAGAACTGAGACTGTCAAACAGTAACCTACCAGGACATCACCTCACATCTAAAGGTTACATACAGTCACCAGTATAACTGGAGAACTGAGACTGTCAAACAGTAACCTACCAGGACATCACCTCACATCTAAAGGTTACATACAGTCACCAGTATAACTGGAGAACTGAGACTGTCAAACAGTAACCTACCAGGACATCACCTCACATCTAAAGGTTACATACAGTCACCAGTATAACTGGAGAACTGAGACTGTCAAACAGTAACCTACCAGGACATCACCTCACATCTTAAGGTTACATACAGTCACCAGTATAACTGAAGAACGGAGACTGTCAAACAGTAACCTACCAGGACATTCAAAACTGACAAACAGCAACGATGCCATTCAGTCACAGAATTCTCCAGTTCAATTCCTGGCCATCTAATCTCCCTCCACCATTGTTCACCCTCTCCTCCTCCCTGTGTCCTTCTCTTCACTTCTTCTCCATAAATTATTGACTGGCTCATTTGGTCTCCTACCCCAGCGAGTCACTGCAGCATCGCCATGCCACGTAGTCTATTAGACTGAGGGCGGTGACAGCCATGTTCCGGTGGTGTGTGTGTACGTGTGTGTGTGTGTGTGTCTCTTATTCTCAGTTGCATTAGGCCTGGGAGCAAGACTGGGACACATCAACATCTTAATCAATACGCAAGAGTCAATTACTGAGGAAGCGCGTGCTTAAGCAAGATCTGATTATTGGGTTCATGTTCAGTCCACCAAATGGACCGAATCAATGCGATGTGATATGTGCCATATATCTCTACGCCCTCCCCCCCTTCCCTCTGTCTGTCCCTCACATTTCTGATGGACACTAGAGCAGGGTTTCTTAAACTATGGGTCGAGACCCAAATCGGGCCCTGGTCATGTGAGAGGTGACTTGTGAGTTATGAGAAAAAATCAAGAGTCACACACTTTTTTCCCCATTTGTGTCGTTGGAGAACGAACTGGGTTACGGGTGGACGGTCAATTTCTCATTTGGACCTTGAGCTGAAAAAGTTGAAGAACGCCTAGAGGAACGAACACACACTGATGAACACTTGAGGAAAGGAGGGAACGAAGGAGAGGCTGATCAACCCAAGCCCCCCTGCTTCTTCTTCACCCAAATCCAGACAAATGATGTTCTGAAAGAGCTGCAAAATCTGGATCCCTACAAATCAGCTAGGCTAGACAATCTGGACCCTCTCTTTCTAAAATTATCCGCCAAAATTGTTCCAACCCCTATTACTAGCCTGTTCAACCTCTATCATCCGAGATCCCCAAAGATTGGAAAGCTGCCGCAGTCATCCCCCTCTTCAAAGGAGACACTCTAGACCCAAACTGTTATAGACCTATATCCGTCCTGCCCTGCCTTTCTAATATCTTCGAAAGCCAAGTTAACAAACAGGTCACCGACCATTTCGAATCACACCGTACATTCTCCACTACGCAATCTGGTCATAGGTGCACCTCAGCCACACTCAAAGTCCTAAACGATATCATAACTGCCATCGATAAAAAAGACAGTACTGTGCAGCCGTCTTCATCGACCTGGCCAAGGCTTTCTACTCTGTCAATCACCGCATTCTTATCGGCAGACTCAATAGCCTTGGCTTCTCAAATGACTGCCTCACCTGGTTCACCAACTACTTCTCATATAGAGTTCAGTGTGTCAAATCGGAGGGCCTGTTGTCAGGACCTCTGGCAGTCTATGGGGGTGCCACAGGGTTCAATTCTCGGGCCGACTCTTTTCTCTGTATACATCAATGATGTCACACTTGCTGTGGGTGATTCTCTGATCCACCTCTATGCAGACGACACCATTCTGTATACTTCTGGCCCTTCTTTGGACACTGTGCTAACAAACCTCCAAACGAGCTTCAATGCCATACAACTCTCCTTCCAAGGCCTGCAACTGCTTTAAATGCAAGTAAAACCAAATGCATGCTCTTCAACCGATTGCTGCCCGCACCCGCCCGCCCATCTAGCATCACTACTCTGGATGGTTCTGATTTAGAATATGTGGACAACTACAAATATCTAGGTGTCTGGTTAGACTGTAAACTCTCCTTCCAGACTCACATTAAGCATCTCCAATCCAAATTAAATCTAGAATCGGCTTCCTTTTTCACAACAAAGCCTCCTTCACTCATGCTGCCAAACATACCCTTGTAAAACTGACTATCCTACCGATCCTTGACTTCAGCGATGTCATTTACAAAAAAGCCCCCAACACTCTACTCAGCAAACTGGATGTAGTCTATCACAGCACCATCCGTTTTGTCACCAAAGCCCCATATACTACCCACCACTGTGATCTGTATGCTCTCGTCACTACATATTCGTCGCCAAACCCACTGGCTCCAGGTCATCTATAAGTCTATGCTAGGTAAAGCCCCGCCTTCTCAGCTCACTGGTCACCATAGCAACACCCATAGCACGCGCTCCAGCAGGTATATTTCACCAGTCACCCCCAAAGCCACCACTTCCTTTGGCCGCCTTTCCTTCTAGTTCTCTGCTGCCAATGACTGGAACGAATTGCAAAAATCACTGAAGCTGGAGTCTTATATCTCCCTCTCTAACTTTAAGCATCAGCTGTCAGAGCAGCTTACCGATCACTGTACCTGTACACAGCCAATCTGTAAATAGCCCACCCAACTATCTCATCCCCATATTGTTACTTATCCTCTTACTATTTTGCACCCCAGTATCTCTACTTGCACATCATCATCTGCACATCTATCACTCCAGTGTTAATGCTAAATTGTAATTATTTCGCCTCTATGGCCTATTTATTGCCTTACCTCCCTACTCTTCTACATTTGCACACACTGTACATAGATTTTTTATATTGTGTTATTGGCTGTACGTTTGTTTATGTGTAACTCTGTGTTGTTGTTTTTGTCACACTGCTTTGCTTTATCTTAGCCAGGTCATAGTTGTAAATGAGAACTTGTTCTCAACTGGCCTACCTGGTTAAATAAAGGTGAAAAAAAAAAAAAAAAAAGACAAAGAGGAGGAAGGATTTATGCTACCAACTGGCCCACAGTAGAACCCTCCAATCCAGACAGACAGTACTGGTTGATAAAGACACCTCTACCAACTGGCCCACAGTAGAACCCTACAATCCAGACAGACAGTACTGGTTGATAAAGACACCTCTACCAACTGGCCCACAGTAGAACCCTCCTATCCAGACAGACAGTACTGGTTGATAAAGACACCTCTACCAACTGGCCCACAGTAGAACCCTCCTATCCAGACAGACAGTACTGGTTGATAAAGACACCTCTACCAACTGGCCCACAGTAGAACCCTCCTATCCAGACAGACAGTACTGGTTTATAAAGACACCGTTACCAACTGGCCCACAGTAGAACCCTCCTATCCAGACAGACAGTACTGGTTGATAAAGACACCTCTACCAACTGGCCCACAGTAGAACCCTCCTATCCAGACAGACAGTAATGGTTTATAAAGACACCGTTACCAACTGGCCCACAGTAGAACCCTCCTATCCAGACAGACAGTACTGGTTGATAAAGACACCTCTACCAACTGGCCCACAGTAGAACCCTCCTATCCAGACAGACAGTACTGGTTGATAAAGACACCTCTACCAACTGGCCCACAGTAGAACCCTCCTATCCAGACAGACAGTAATGGTTTATAAAGACACCGTTACCAACTGGCCCACAGTAGAACCTTCCTATCCAGACAGACAGTACTGGTTGATAAAGACACCTCTACCAACTGGCCCACAGTAGAACCCTCCTATCCAGACAGACAGTACTGGTTGATAAAGACACCTCTACCAACTGGCCCACAGTAGAACCCTCCTATCCAGACAGACAGTACTGGTTTATAAAGATGAAAAGGCTGGAGGAACTTTGAGCTCAGAGTTGAACTTTAACGAGACATACTTGATTTATGAATGATTTGGATTTTATTTTGACACTTCTAAAGGATTCATTCTTATTGCGTTCCACTAACTCATTGTGATTTTCACTGCATTATTTCACACAAAATGACTCAATTGAAAATGAATTAAGCACAGGATTATATCCAGTATTCAGGTCTGTATAAACATTTGTGTTTTTGATTGATCAACATATTTTATTTCTGTCAAATTGGACAACCAGGCTTTACTGGACAATGTGAAAGAAATGACTGGGAATAATAGCAATATCGTTCTATTTTCAGTCAGTAAAACTCGTCTGTCTATAATACTTACATAATATAATTTAAATCTATAGTGTCAATGCAGGTTTGATTTCAGAGAACCTAGTCGTGCTATTGTAGATTTAAAGGGCCCTGGTCTTCACACAGAACCATTCAGTGTTAATCACACGTCTGGCCTCGCTATATTTTATCTGCAGATACAGTATCTACCTTAATCTCTGATCCATAGCTGATGCTGTGATTCAGCGAGCAGAGAGAGCAGATCCATTACTTCTCATCATGTCATCACTCCTGCTCTCCACCGTAATGATATCTAACATAATATCACACACACAATAAGGGGTGAAAAGTTACTGCCGAGACGTTGCCTTTCGGTTGTATTTTTCAGGGGCTTCATCATCCCATCTCTCAGTTGAGGATTTTTTTTCAGATTTACTTTCATAGAGGATTCTGTTGGGTGTTGCCTCCAGTCTATATCCTGTCAGAGAGTCATCACGGCGGTGCCGTCGGCCTTGGCCCCAGCTCCAACAGACAGAGAGCCCCACCACACCGTGGCCCTGCCAGGCCCCGGTCCACACGCCTCCGACTGTCAGACACTCATTTATTTACCTGGCTGAAATATTCAACCAAGAGAGGAGTCCCACAACAAAAGGAGAGGAGAAGGGAGTGAGAGCGCGCGATAGAGAGGTGAGTAGCAGGGTGGTGGTAGGGAGAGGACCAAACAACAAAAATCTATAGCCCAACTAAGTTTGGTTTTATTCTCTCTCTTTCTCTCCCCCCCTGTTTTTGTTCTTTATCTCGTAAGCTGCCAAATATCACCAGCGAAACTTGCATGGAGGCAGCCGTTGCCAGAGGGTGAATCATAGCAATATTGATTTGATTATGTAAAAGCTCAGAGGAACCTCAAGCCAGATGCAGAAATAACTCCTCACCTAAGTCCACCAGGGTGACAGCACACTGGTTAGGAGAAGAAGAGAGGAGAGAGTGAGAGATTGGTTTTTATATATATATATTGTCCCGGATAAAAGCATCATTACTTCCCTCACAGCAAAATACTGTGGAGACTTTTATTCATCTCTTTCTCAGAGCGGGACTTACTTGGACGTAATTAACACTCTTCTACTGTATTGAGGAGAGGGGGTTTGACCTGCAGGGAAGGCCTTTATGAGCTTTGGTTGAGGCTGGGGTAGGTACCCACTCCCCTGGCTGGCGCGGCTGGGCCGGTGGGTGGAGGGTTCTGGGTGGGTTTACAGAGAGGAGGAGGATGATGAACAGAACCAGGAAGAGGAAGGGAGGAAAGAAGGAAGGGGAACGGTGCGCTCACATTTTGATCAGTGGCACCCTCTTCTGGACCTCTTCTCTCTCTCTCACACAGCTGCTGCTGTTCCTCCAGCTAGACTCCTGCCTGACAACAAAGACCAGCACAGGAGCCGTATAATGAGACACAGAGAGGTCGTCTTTAACACAATGATACCGCAGGACAAATGTGTAAGAAACAGGCACCATAAAGATTTGATCGTTTGATAGGGGAGCTAGAAAGAAAAAATGAAATAGAGAGAATTCGCTAAAAAGATAAGCCATATCTTAGCTGAATTAGCCCAGGTAGGGATTCAGGCCGCTAATCACCCGTTGGAGCGAGTAAAGCCGGGTCGGACTTAACCGCTCGTGGGCAGGCACTAATTGGGCCACCTTTTTAGCCGAGCATTATGGGAGAGCCGAGGAGCCGCTGCTACTCATCCAGGGTTCTGTCTTAACTGCCCTTAATTACCATTCCATCTCACTGAGCCCCGTCAAATGACTGGAATATTCCGCCAGGCCCTGCTGCTCTCCTCTCTCCCCTCAGACTCATGGTTAGACGGGGCGTGGTTATCTAATGTAAAAAAACGAATCAGATCATATGAATGATTGACGGAGAGAGCCAGACTCTTCAATAGGGCAGATATGGGGTTTCAGTTGCTCTGACCGTGTGATTAGCTAGCCTGGCTGCGTATAAAACACGGGGTGGAATAACAGATCTCGTTAAGGGGGAATGCTACTTCTTAGCTTCTTTTTCCCTTCATGCCCATTTCACTCTTCTGGACTTCCTGTGAATCTTAAGTGGGCGCTCTGTGTTTGTTGGTACCGTAATGCAAAGCAGATAGGCATCCAATAACATAGCTAGGCCCTCTCTTCTTGTCTCACTGTACCAGTGTTATGAGGCTATATGATAGAGTATTTTCCAACCCCGTTAAATGTTTCTTTAAAATGTACCTTTGTCTGTTGTATTTTATTCATTTTGGTTACATTTCAGATTGCAGTCATGGCACTTCTGTCTAGTTAGGGGAAGCAAATCAATATTGTCAACTAAAATACAAATCTGATATGCCTAAATATTGCAAAACATGCATAACCCCTCTATGAAGGATTCTATGACATGGAACATAACCCTCTATAGAGGAATCTATGACATGGAACATAACACTCTATACAGGAATCTATGACATGGAATATAACCCTCTATAAAGGAATCTATGACATGGAACATAACCCCTCTATAGAGGCTCCTATGACATGGAACATAACCCTCTATAGAGGCTCCTATGACATGGAACATAACCCCTCTATAGAGGAATCTATGACATGGAACATAACCCTCTATAGAGGAATCTATGACATGGAACATAACCCTCTATAGAGGAATCTATGACATGGAACATAAACCCTCTATGAAGGATTCTATGACATGGAACATAACCCTCTATAGAGGAATCTATGACATGGAACATAACCCTCTATAGAGGAATCTATGACATGGAACATAACCCTCTATACAGGAATCTATGCCATGGAACATAACCCTCTATACAGGAATCTATGACATGGAACATAACCCTCTATACAGGAATCTATGACATGGAACATAACCCTCTATAAAGGATTCTATGACATGGAACATAACCCCTCTATAAAGGATTCTATGACATGGAACATAAACCCTCTATGAAGGATTCTATGACATGGAACATAACCCTCTATAGAGGAATCTATGACATGGAACATAACCCTCTATAGAGGAATCTATGACATGGAACATAACCCCTCTATGAAGGATTCTATGACATGGAACATAACCCTCTATAGAGGAATCTATGACATGGAACATAACCCTCTATAGAGGAATCTATGACATGGAACATAACCCCTCTATGAAGGATTCTATGACATGGAACATAACCCCTCTATAGAGGATTCTATGACATGGAACATAACCCTCTATAAAGGAATCTATGACATGGAACATAACCCCTCTATACAGGAATCTATGACATGGAACATAATCCCTCTATAGAGGATTCTATGACATGGAACATAATCCCTCTATAGAGGAATCTATGACATGGAACATAATCCCTCTATACACGAATCTATGACATGGAACATAACCCTCTATACAGGAATCTATGACATGGAACATAACCCTCTATAAAGGAATCTATGACATGGAACATAACCCTCTATAGAGGATTCTATGACATGGAACATAACCCTCTATAGAGGAATCTATGACATGGAACATAACCCTCTATAGAGGAATTTATGACATGGAACATAACCCTCTATACAGGAATCTATGACATGGAACATAACCCTCTATAAAGGAATCTATGACATGGAACATAACCCTCTATAAAGGAATCTACGACATGGAACATAACCCTCTATAGAGGAATCTATGACATGGAACATAACCCTCTATAGAGGAATCTATGACATGGAACATAACCCCTCTATAGAGGAATCTATGACATGGAACATAACCCTCTATAGAGGAATCTATGACATGGAACATAACCCTCTATAGAGGAATCTATGACATGGAACATAACCCCTCTATAGAGGAATCTATGACATGGAACTGCAGGTTGTGTCCTTTGTATTTTTGAATTGTGATTTCTGAACAATTAAGGCGGGTATAGATTTAATACCATCATTTTAAATACAAAATATAATATCAAACTAATACAAACTAAAATAAGGAAACTACCTTTTTCATTTTGTAAAGTATTTTCGCAAATCCTCAGAAACAATGAACTACACAACTGTACCTATAATATCTTGTAATATATCATTTTGTGCCTTAATAATTGTCACACACATCTCTTAATTTGAAGCATAACTGCAGACATTTAGCCCTATATAAAATATCTGATTTCACATATTTTTTTTTTAGGTTTGTCACTAATAAAAATCTCTTTCAGCCTGCATTACTAGCCTTTAATGTGATTTAGTGTGAAAGAATGCATGGTTTCATTTCTAAATCGAATCGACGACTTTGAGAGTAAACGTCAATTCCAGATGCAGATAATTATATTACTGGGACTAATCCAAATTGATCCTAAACCAAGAGTCAAACGGGAAAAAAGGGGACTTCCTGAACAAAAAGTACATGACCCTGGTAGCTAAGCAACAGCACACAGAATCTTGTACAAAAGTTTGGTGAGTAAGATGGATTGTTAAAAAAAGACAAACACACTTGAGATATTTGTCAAATATCAAAGGCCTACATTTTAGCAAACACACCCATCTCCTTGTACTTACTCTGTGTCTAAAAAAGACCTTCTCCCCCATGTCAGACAACAGTTCTTCCCTAATCTTCCTAATGGCATTGAAGGTCTTAATTAGCTGCTCTTTCTCCCCTCGCCCCTCGCCTCTATAAGCCCTCTGTCTGAATAAAGATCATTCCTATTCATTCTAAGAATCTCTTAATGATCACTCCCACCACTGACTGGCTATAGAACCTTCCAGAATAATAGGCTCACACCCTTCTATATCAGCATATTCCGCAATCAATTCCGGAATGGATTTCCTTTGTGGCTGATTACTTTAATAACTTCCAACATATCAATTAGCAAAATGTGTGTGTGTGTGAATCTTTGCGATGATTATCATTTAAGTATGGAGATGGTAATTAAATTACGGCCAAATATTGCTTTCCTCAATTATGACCTTTGCAATACACGCCACGATTTTATTATCTTAAATTGTTAGCCGTGGTTATTTTCATAGCGTTTAAATACTGCGCGGTTTGAAAATAAATCAGGGAAAGGAAATTAGTTGAATCACGATGTGGCTTGAAGTTCTTCTTTATAATGACTGTGTTAGGCGTAGTCGTGTCTTCTCTGAGTGGATTATTTAATATGTCTGACACTAACTCCCAAAAGAGGTAGCAGCCAGACTAAAGAACGAAAGATTAAAAGTATTCTCGCCCTCCCTCTCTCCAAAAGGTTGCCGGATCGAATCCCCGAGCTGACAAGGTAAAAATCTGTCGTTCTGCCCCTGAGCAAGTCAGTTAACCCACTGTTCCCCTCTCTGATTCAGAGGGGTTGGGTTAAATGCGGAAGACACATTTCAGTTGAATGCATTCAGTTGTACAACTGACTAGGTTTCCCCTTTCAATTTTACACTCTTTCTCTTAATTGAAGCTCCTCGTCTCGTACCCTATATGTAGATGTACAACTGCCTATTATTGTTATCATAATCAGTGTAACTACGGATCATCTGAAAACGTGCATAAATGCAGACTTTTAGAATTTCTGCTATTTGTTATATAGTCTGCACTCAAGGGAACCACATGAAACGTAAATCTGCTAGCAATTAACGCAATTACCTGCTTTTAAGCACACAAACGTGTTTTTATTCAACTCCTGTAGTATGATATTAGACACGTATACTACTACACAACTTTGAAGCTGCTATATAAATCAAGAGTGATTTTTGCACCAGTCATTGTTATGGTTGGTTACTAAGCACATCCAACTGGCATAAAATCATTCTCTCACACACGCACAAGGTTCATCGTTCTCGCCAATAGAAGCAACCATTGTCATAAAAACTGCATTTGTCATGATACATTCTGATTTGTCAAGAGGCCATCATTCACAGTTTCTCTCCCTCCCTCTCCATCTCAATTCAATTCAAGGGGCTTTATTGGCATGGGAAACGTGATAACTTTGCCAAAGCAAGTGAAGTAGATAAACAAAAGTGAAATAAACAAAGTTAACAGTAAATATTACATTCACACAAGTTCCAAAAGAATAAAGACATTTCAAATGTCATATTATTACATCTCGCTCTTCTACTGTTACTACTGTTACTACTACAACTACTGGTACTACTACTGTTACCACTACTACTGTTACTACTGATACTACTACTGTTGCTACTAATGTTACTACTGTTACTACTGGTACTACTACTACTGTTACCACTACTACTAATACTACTGCTACTACTACTACTACTACGGGTTACTACTACTGTTACTACTACTACTACTGTTACCACTACTACTACTGTTACCACTACTACTACTGTTACCACTACTACTACTGATACAACTACGGTTGCTACTAATGTTACTACTGTTACTACTGGTACTACTACTACTGTTACCACTACTACTAATACCACTGCTACTACTACTACTACTACGGGTTACTACTACTGTTACTACTACTACTACTGTTACCACTACTACTACTGTTACCACTACTACTACTGTTACCACTACTACTACTGTTACTACTACTACTACTACTACTGTTACTACTACTGTTACTACTAATGTTACTACCACTGTTACTACTACTGATGTTACTACCACCACCACTACTACTGATGTTACTACTAATGCTACTACTACTGATGTTACTACTACTGCTGTTACTACTAATGCTACTACTACTGATGTTACTACTAATGTTACTACTACTGCTGTTACTACTACTACTACTACTGTTGCTACTAATGTTACTACTGTTACTACTGGTACTACTACTACTGTTACCACTACTACTAATACTACTGCTACTACTACTGCTACTACTACTACTACTACGGGTTACTACTACTGATACTACTACTGTTACTACTACTACTACTGTTACCACTACTACTACTGTTACCACTACTACTGTTACTACTACTACTACTACTACTGTTACTACTGCTGTCACTACTAATGTTACTACCACTGTTACTACTACTGATGTTACTACCACCACCACTACTACTGATGTTACTACTAATGCTACTACTACTGATGTTACTACTACTGCTGTTACTACTAATGCTACTACTACTGATGTTACTACTAATGTTACTACTACTGCTGTTACTACTGTTACTACTACTGATGGTATTACCACCACTACTGCTGTTACTACTACTACTGTTACTACTACCACTGTTACTACTACTACTAATGTTACTACCACTACTGTTACCACTACTACTGTTACTACTACTACTGTTACTACCACTGATGTTACTACCACTGATGTTACTACTACTACTGTTACTACTACTACTGTTACTACCACTGATGTTACTACTACTACCACTGATGTTACTACTGCTACTGTTACTAGTTACTGCTGCTACTACTACTACTACTACTGTTGCTACTACCACCAATGTTACTGTTACTAATGTTACTGTTACTACTACTACTGTTACTACTACTACTGCTAACTGCTGCTACTACTACTACTACTTACTACTGCTACTACTTACTACTGCTACTACTACTACTTACTACTGCTGCTACTACTACTGTTACTGTTGCTACTACTACTGTTACTACTACTACTGTTACTGCTACTGCTACTGTTACTGCTACTACTGTTACTGCTACTACTGTTACTGCTACTACTGTTACTGCTACTACTGTTACTGCTACTACTACTAGTTACTACTGCTACTACTACTACTAGTTACTGCTGCTACTACTACTACTAGTTACTACTGCTACTACTTACTGCTGCTACTACTGTTACTGCTACTACTACTACTTACTACTGCTGCTACTACTACTGTTACTGTTGCTACTACTACTGTTACTACTACTACTACTGTTACTGCTACTACTGTTACTGCTACTACTGTTACTGCTACTACTGTTACTGCTACTACTGTTACTGCTACTACTACTAGTTACTACTGCTACTACTACTACTAGTTACTGCTGCTACTACTACTACTAGTTACTACTGCTACTACTTACTGCTGCTACTACTGTTACTGCTACTACTTACTGCTACTACTACTTACTGATGCTACTACTACGTACTGCTACTACTAGTTACTGTTACTACTACTACTAACTGCTGCTACTACTACTAACTGCTGCTACTACTACTATTACCACTACTACTAATGTTACTACCACTACTGTTACCACTACTACTGTTACTACTACTACTGTTACTACCACTGATGTTACTACCACTGATGTTACTACTACTACTGTTACTACTACTACTGTTACTACCACTGATGTTACTACTACTACCACTGATGTTACTACTGCTACTGTTACTAGTTACTGCTGCTACTACTACTACTACTACTGTTGCTACTACCACCAATGTTACTGTTACTAATGTTACTGTTACTACTACTACTGTTACTACTACTACTGCTAACTGCTGCTACTACTACTACTACTTACTACTGCTACTACTTACTACTGCTACTACTACTACTTACTACTGCTGCTACTACTACTGTTACTGTTGCTACTACTACTGTTACTACTACTACTGTTACTGCTACTGCTACTGTTACTGCTACTACTGTTACTGCTACTACTGTTACTGCTACTACTGTTACTGCTACTACTGTTACTGCTACTACTACTAGTTACTACTGCTACTACTACTACTAGTTACTGCTGCTACTACTACTACTAGTTACTACTGCTACTACTTACTGCTGCTACTACTGTTACTGCTACTACTTACTGCTACTACTACTTACTACTGCTACTACTACTACTTACTACTGCTGCTACTACTACTGTTACTGTTGCTACTACTGTTACTGCTACTACTGTTACTGCTACTACTGTTACTGCTACTACTGTTACTGCTACTACTACTAGTTACTACTGCTACTACTACTACTAGTTACTGCTGCTACTACTACTACTAGTTACTACTGCTACTACTTACTGCTGCTACTACTGTTACTGCTACTACTTACTGCTACTACTACTTACTGATGCTACTACTACGTACTGCTACTACTAGTTACTGTTACTACTACTACTAACTGCTGCTACTACTACTAACTGCTGCTACTACTACTACTTACTGATGCTACTACTACTACTACGTACTGTTACTACTAGTTACTGTTACTACTACTAACTGCTGCTACTACTACTGTTACTACTGCTACTACTACTACTTACTGCTACTACTAGTTACTGTTACTGCTACTACTAACTGCTGCTACTACTACTGCTACTACTGCTACTGCTACTAGTTACTGCTGCTACTACTACTAGTTACTGCTGCTACTACTACTGTTACTACTACTGTTACTGCTGCTACTACTGTTACTGCTACTACTACTGTTACTGCTACTACTACTGTTACTGCTACTACTACTACTGTTACTGCTACTGCTACTACTGTTACTGTTACTACTACTGTTACTGTTACTACTACTACTGTTACTGTTACTACTACTACTGTTACTGTTACTACTACTGTTACTGTTACTACTACTACTGTTACTGCTGCTACTACTACTGTTACTACTACTGTTACTGCTGCTACTACTGTTACTGCTACTACTACTGTTACTGCTACTACTACTGTTACTGCTACTACTACTACTGTTACTGCTACTGCTACTACTGTTACTGTTACTACTACTGTTACTGTTACTACTACTACTGTTACTGTTACTACTACTACTGTTACTGCTACTACTACTGTTACTGTTACTACTACTGTTACTGTTACTACTACTACTGTTACTGCTACTACTACTACTGTTACTGCTACTGCTACTACTGTTACTGTTACTACTACTGTTACTGTTACTACTACTACTGTTACTGTTACTACTACTACTGTTACTGTTACTACTACTACTGTTACTGCTACTACTACTGTTACTGTTACTACTACTGTTACTGTTACTACTACTACTGTTACTGCTGCTACTACTGTTACTGTTACTACTACTGTTACTGCTACTACTACTACTGCTACTAGTTACTGTTACTGCTACTACTACTAACTGCTACTACTACTGTTACTGCTACTACTACTTACTGCTGCTACTACTACTACTACTGCTGTTACTACTACTAGTTACTACTGCTACTACTACTACTAGTTACTGCTGCTACTACTACTACTAGTTACTACTGCTACTACTTACTGCTGCTACTACTGTTACTGCTACTACTTACTGCTACTACTACTTACTACTGCTACTACTACTACTTACTACTGCTGCTACTACTACTGTTACTGTTGCTACTACTACTGTTACTACTACTACTACTGTTACTGCTACTACTGTTACTGCTACTACTGTTACTGCTACTACTGTTACTGCTACTACTACTAGTTACTACTGCTACTACTACTACTAGTTACTGCTGCTACTACTACTACTAGTTACTACTGCTACTACTTACTGCTGCTACTACTGTTACTGCTACTACTTACTGCTACTACTACTTACTGATGCTACTACTACGTACTGCTACTACTAGTTACTGTTACTACTACTACTAACTGCTGCTACTACTACTAACTGCTGCTACTACTACTACTTACTGATGCTACTACTACTACTACGTACTGTTACTACTAGTTACTGTTACTACTACTAACTGCTGCTACTACTACTGTTACTACTGCTACTACTACTACTTACTGCTACTACTAGTTACTGTTACTGCTACTACTAACTGCTGCTACTACTACTGCTACTACTGCTACTGCTACTAGTTACTGCTGCTACTACTACTAGTTACTGCTGCTACTACTACTGTTACTACTACTGTTACTGCTGCTACTACTGTTACTGCTACTACTACTGTTACTGCTACTACTACTGTTACTGCTACTACTACTACTGTTACTGCTACTGCTACTACTGTTACTGTTACTACTACTGTTACTGTTACTACTACTACTGTTACTGTTACTACTACTACTGTTACTGTTACTACTACTGTTACTGTTACTACTACTACTGTTACTGCTGCTACTACTACTGTTACTACTACTGTTACTGCTGCTACTACTGTTACTGCTACTACTACTGTTACTGCTACTACTACTGTTACTGCTACTACTACTACTGTTACTGCTACTGCTACTACTGTTACTGTTACTACTACTGTTACTGTTACTACTACTACTGTTACTGTTACTACTACTACTGTTACTGCTACTACTACTGTTACTGTTACTACTACTGTTACTGTTACTACTACTACTGTTACTGCTACTACTACTACTGTTACTGCTACTGCTACTACTGTTACTGTTACTACTACTGTTACTGTTACTACTACTACTGTTACTGTTACTACTACTACTGTTACTGTTACTACTACTACTGTTACTGTTACTACTACTACTGTTACTGTTACTACTACTGTTACTGTTACTACTACTGTTACTGTTACTACTACTACTGTTACTGCTGCTACTACTGTTACTGTTACTACTACTGTTACTACTACTGTTACTACTACTACTGTTACTGCTACTAGTTACTGCTGCTACTAGTTACTGTTACTGCTACTACTACTAACTGCTACTACTACTGTTACTGCTACTACTACTTACTGATGCTACTACTACTACTACTTACTGTTACTACTACTACTAACTGCTGCTACTACTACTGCTACTAGTTACTGCTGCTACTACTACTAGTTACTGCTACTACTGTTACTGTTACTACTACTACTAACTGCTGCTACTACTACTGCTACTAGTTACTGCTGCTACTACTACTAGTTACTGCTACTACTGTTACTGTTACTACTACTGTTACTGTTACTACTACTACTACTGTTACTGCTGCTACTACTACTA
Source organism: Salvelinus namaycush (assembly GCF_016432855.1). Classification (NCBI taxonomy): domain Eukaryota; kingdom Metazoa; phylum Chordata; class Actinopteri; order Salmoniformes; family Salmonidae; genus Salvelinus; species Salvelinus namaycush. The sequence continues at coordinate 17,747,583 of NC_052348.1, read as the reverse complement.
CTGTTACTGCTACTAGTTACTGCTGCTACTAGTTACTGTTACTGCTACTACTACTAACTGCTACTACTACTGTTACTGCTACTACTACTTACTGATGCTACTACTACTACTTACTGTTACTACTACTACTAACTGCTGCTACTACTACTGCTACTAGTTACTGCTGCTACTACTACTAGTTACTGCTGCTACTACTACTACTAGTTACAGCTGCTACTACTACTACTGCTAATACTACTAGTTATTTCTACTACTACTACTGCTGCTACTACTACTGCTAGTTACTGCTGCTACTACTAGTTACTGCTGCTACTACTACTGCTACTGCTGCTACTACTACTAGTTACTGCTGCTACTACTACTGCTAGTTACTACTACTACTACTACTGCTGCTGCTACTACTGCTGCTGCTACCACTACTACTACTACTGCTGCTGCTGCTACTACTACTACTAGTTACTACTGCTACTACTTACTGCTGCTACTAGTTACTGTTACTGCTACTACTACTAACTGCTGCTACTACTGTTACTGCTACTACTTACTGCTACTACTACTTACTGATGCTACTACTACTACTACTACTTACTGCTACTACTAGTTACTGTTACTACTACTACTACTACTAACTTCTGCTACTACTACTAACTGCTGCTGCTACTACTACTTACTGATGCTACTACTACTACTTACTGATGCTACTACTACTACTTACTGTTACTACTAGTTACTGTTACTACTACTAACTGCTGCTACTACTACTGTTACTGCTACTACTGCTACTACTTACTGCTACTACTAGTTACTGTTACTGCTGCTACTACTACTAACTGCTGCTACTACTACTGCTACTACTGCTACTGCTACTAGTTACTGCTGCTACTACTACTAGTTACTGCTGCTACTAGTACTAGTTACTGCTGCTACTACTACTGTTACTACTACTGTTACTGCTGCTACTACTGTTACTGTTACTACTACTGTTACTGCTACTACTACTACTGTTACTGTTACTACTACTACTGTTACTGTTACTACTACTACTGTTACTGTTACTACTACTACTGTTACTGTTACTACTACTACTGTTACTGCTACTACTACTACTGTTACTGCTACTAGTTACTGCTGCTACTACTACTAGTTACTACTGCTACTACTTACTGCTGCTACTAGTTACTGTTACTGCTACTACTACTACTAACTGCTGCTACTACTGTTACTGCTAATACTTACTGCTACTACTACTTACTGATGCTACTACTACTACTTACTGCTACTACTAGTTAATGTTACTACTACTACTACTAATACTACTTACTGATGCTACTACTACTACGTACTGTTACTACTAGTTACTGTTACTACTACTAACTGCTGCTACTACTACTGTTACTGCTGCTACTACTACTGTTACTGCTGCTACTACTACTACTACTACTTACTGCTACTACTACTAACTACTGCTACTACTAGTTACTGCTACTACTACTAACTGCTGCTACTACTACTGCTACTAGTTACTGCTGCTACTACTACTAGTTACTGCTGCTACTACTACTAGTTACTGCTGCTACTACTACTACTACTGCTACTACTAGTTATTACTACTACTGCTACTGCTGCTACTACTACTGCTAGTTACTGCTGCTACTACTACTGCTAGTTACTACTACTACTGCTGCTGCTGCCACTACTACTGCTGCTACTACTACTACTACTACTACTACTACTACTGCTGCTGCTGCTACTAGGCCCAGCGGAGCTGCATTACACTAGATACCCTCCATCTCCACTAATCAGCACCTTGGTCCAGACAGAGGGCCTGTATTAGTCAGGTTAGGGGTCTCTCCAGTCCAGTTACTGGATTAACAAGTCCTCTTAGTGGGGCTTACTATAGACACAACAAGGGAGACATAACCAATACAGTACAGTATGTACCAGTACAGTATGTACCAGTACAGTACAGTATGTGTGTCTCTCAAATGGCAACCTATTCCCTTTATAGTGCACTACTTTTGACCAGGACCCATAGGGCTCTGTTTAAAAGTAGTGCACTACATAGGGAAAAGGGCGCCAGATGGGACATAGCCTGTGTCTTTTGTAATCGAGTGGCCTTTTCTGGTGGGGTTCTCGCGCATAGACTTTTCCTATATCTGACCTGTGGTCTGTGGTCTCAATGTGTTCCTAATTCTTGGACAGATGTAATTGTTGTAACGTTGGCTGAGCGTGGTCTGTTCTTGTACTGTATATGACACATCTCATTAACTGTCCCACACAGACATGTCTCTGAATCAAATGATTTGTTATTGTTAGCCAGCCATATCACTTCAGATCCTAAACAAAATAGCTCATGTGATTAATGTCACGGCTGACACGATTCATCTTATCTGTGGCCTTTGTTGAGAAATAAACATGCATTTTTCTGTGGGGTTTCAAGGATTAAATACATTGGACTGAAACTATGAATTTGTAGGACGAGAACACTCCTTTTCTGTTACAGGTTTTTTTTTAAATACAAATGAGCCCCACGTAAAGGCTCCAGACCTCGGGGAGAAAGCTGCATAATGATAGTTCAGAATCTAACACTAGTAATGAGCGGTGAATTTGAAAGGATTTTCCAAAAGTCTGATATTATTTTGTCCTAAGACTCTGCGAGAGAAAAACCCATGGGGGGAACTTTCGAGACTGGCCCTGCGTTGATCTGTTGGAGAAACGGTGAGGGTCAACCAAGGTACAACCGACCAGTTTTCCCCCCTTGACGCATACAAGCATTTTGAGAAATTAAAGCACTAAAAGGGAAAAACAAGTAATGCGAGCGTTTAAAAGCCAGTCCGTTCTCGTATAAAGAAAATAAAAGCACTGTACGAAGAGTAGTAAACCTGAGATAATGAGCTGGGGATGCCAAAGCAATATTTTCCCCCCCTTTTTAATTGCGCTTGTATTCGCCCTCACCGTTTCATGTTATGGGGGCCGAAAGTTTTTAAACTTTTCACAGCTGTGTGTGGAAGGGGACAGTGTCCTGAGGCAGTTGCAGGCCCCGGCTAAGGAGTCACCGTGCCAGCACCGAGGACTTGGATTCATTAAGCTGCTTTAGCAGTGCAAACATTACCTTAAATGGCAAGGCCATGTTCTGGCAAGGACTCTCTCACGCCTTGTTTCAATTATATGGGAATCAAACATTGCAGGTATGCTATGTGCAGAGTGTCTTTATTGAAAGGGGGATGAGGGAGGGATGGAGGGGAGGGGAGGGGGGTGGGGAGCACTTGTGTTCCCCTCCCCTGAGAAAAAGCTAGGTTTGTTTCATTTATGCCGTTGTAAAAACAAAAGAAAGTGGCATTCTGGCAACCAGTTTTCGTGTACAGTAATAATCCGGGTTTCTGTTTTTCAGAGCTGTGCTAACTACCAGATGCCTTGTTTTATGGAGGGTTCCTGACTTTGATTTTATGTGGCATGTCAGACTTGTGAAACAGTCTGAAGAGATTAGGCTGTATTACATGTGTCAGTCCCCTGCCATGTATGTGTTTCATTATTGGACACGGCCTGGTCCTAGTAGATCAGCCTCAGACATTCCTGGTTGTATTGTTCACAGCTCTAGTATCCTGCAGTGGCTGTCTTCAGGTAGTGCCAACAACACAAGGCTCTGTATCTTAGTCACACTGCATCAACAGATGTAGGATCTTAATTTGATCACTCTTTTCTTGCTGAGAAACTTGTAGTGTATTTGAGTTTTAAAAAGGCTTCTAAAGTTTGTAACTTCCACTTTGAAAAGTATCAACCTCTACAATAATTTCCATTTATTATAATTCACATTTCCTGTTGCTGCAGGATTATTTCCCTGCTGTAGAAAAATGGCCCAAATTAAGACCCAACTGTATACCACTACAAATAAACAACCACACTGTGCCTGCAGGCACTAACAGGAAGCAAGCAATATAACAAGTAGATGTTGATTGAAAAGGGGACTCTAACGACCCAAAACGGAGGCAGGAGTAGATCCCGTAATATATTAATAAATGCATTGACACATATTCAGTCACAGTGGACTATAATAACACAGCGCCGGTCCTCTCCTACACCTGCACTAGTGCCACTATCTTGCGTAATCACCAGAGCCGGCGCTCTCAGCTTTACGATTCACCGCCTGCACAGTCATCTCCCACTCTAACTAATACTCCACGACTGCGTTCATTTTATGTCGGCAAAGTGCAGCTTTGACACGGTGATGTAAAAGTTTATAGAGTGTCCTGTCAGCTCTTTAGCCACATCACTTATACCCGTCCTGCCTCGTCGCCATCCCGACCAGGCATCCAAAATCAATACAATATTTTTCTCCCAATAAATAATGTAAAAAGGTCTAAATGAACGCGTCGACAGTTGGCTGCAATTAGAGGTGCAGCCGCACGGGGTTAGTGTGGTGACAGATGACAGTCCCCCCCCTCTCTTACAGATCAGCACAAAATGAAGATGTGGAGGAGAGCACTTTGTCACCGCCAAGGGGTTGCAACCTGGAAATGGCTTATAATGGAAAAAGGTTTTTTCAAACACACACACTATCTGCTGCTTCAAGCACTTTCTCTGGGCCGATGGGCGAGTCTGAATGGGTTCTCTATTTTCTTTATCTAAGCCTTTAATATCCTCCTGGGCAGCGGACGGCGACCGCGCCGTGCTGAGGTCAGGCCGGCTGGACAGGCAGACAGACGGGAGCTGCGGCAGAGAGAGATTGGGAGGCAGCAGAACATTCTATTGATCCTGGACCCCCATTTGGTGGAAGTGATAAAGGTAGTGTTGTGAACGCTAAACTAAACTACAGAGAGATGGAAGGAGGGAGGGAGAATTAAATAGAAAAGGGTGGATACTGATAGTAACTGTTGCCCCACAGGGGGAGACTGTGTATTCTGGGTTTTCCAGACATTTTATCTTGCTCCTGTGGCTCCCAAACATATTGCCTATGAGGGGATTTTAAAACTCACCCTTCAATGGCATTGGGAGATATTTGAGGAGGGAGATAAAAGTAAAGTACCGAGCAGTCCCAGGTTAGTGAGGAGTACTTGTAGCGCCATTCACGCAGCCAGCTGAATTCTAAAAACAGTAGGACGACGACAGAGCTTAGTAAACAAGCTCTCTAACAGAGTTGGTGGGAACAGAGAAAGACGGTTGAATAGTGCCCCCTGTGAGTGTGTCACTGCAGAGTATCCCAGTGATGGAGAGGGCTCGGGGAAACATTTATATCCTCAAATCCACTTTATCGACCGCGCCCCTGTCAGGGAGGGTGGAGGGGACGAGTGCGCCCCCACCCCCACCCCTCCCCCCTCGAGTGCCTCTTAGCTCAAACACTGACTGCTGGAGGAGAGGAGTCTTCCACTGAGTGTGGAACCTCTTTATGGTGATTGTTTTATCAGCGTGTCTGTCCGTCCCCCTGGGAACAGCTCTGCTCCGGGGAGGAGAGAGGAGAGGAGGATGACCCTCATTTTCCGAAAGCAAAGTGTTCAGTATTGATCAGCGGGAATGTGCACGGCTGATGACACGGGTTAATTTACTCGACACAGGGAAAGTTCATTGTTTCCTGTCACTCCAAGACTCACTCGTGATCTTTACAGCCCTGGTCACCCCCCTCGAAATGTCTCCCTCCTCCGCCACACAGCTCATCAAAGAGGAGAGAGCGAGAGAGAGACCAATCCCTATACGCCATCCAAAAGGGAAAAGGACACCCTGTTTTTTTCCAAGCTTGTTTGACGATGATCCACAGCACTTAGCTACAGGTACCAACAGACATAAGTAGAGACACACAAGACAATCAAAGCTAATATGGCTAACAACAAAACACCCATTAGCTACTGTGGCACAGTGCAAATAATGATCTTCAACCTGGAATAGGTTGAACTAGTCCTACACATCAGGTAGCCCCTCACATGATCCTTTACAACATCATTATCAATTCATAAGTAGGAAGAGAGGTGCATAATTAACAGTTAGCTGGCTTAAATAATTAATAAAGGTTTGTAAATGAGATGAAACGCTTTATCATACATGGATGCTCAGCGAACGGTCTTTATACAAATGAACATTTCACAGCCTATCACAACAATATGTCGTCATGTAGTCTACTCAATCCCAGTTGTGGAGAGTTGAACAGGGCTGTTTAACTGGCCTTATTCGAAACCATAACACAATCAATACTAAATACATAACCGGTACTCACACTGCTGAAAATGACAGGGGTCAGAGGTGTACGTCTGGGGGTGAAAGGTCAATTTAGTTACACCTAAAGGTCAAAGCCATCTTGTGAGGCTCAATTATCTGACTTATTAGGGGCATGGCCTAACAACCCAACTGTCACTCGCTTTGTGTCAGGAAAATCATAAACAAATGGTAAGAATTTGGCTAGTGATTTAATATGCATAAGTACATGTTTTTATAATTGTGGTTTGATCTTTGAGTAACAAAATACTTATTTATAATATATTGAGAACAATAGGATGGAATCAGATGAATTTATCAGATATTTTTGTTAACAGTAAATACTTTTAATATAGCTACTAAAATTCTAGTTTTCTAGTGATTCATTTGAATATGTTGGCCCTAGTCATTCATGCGAGATTGAAGGTAAATTTTATAATGCACATTCAAGTCACTTGTAATATTTCCTAAAAGGAAAATGTTTAATAAACATTCATACGTAAAAGCCCAAATTCCCTACTTTCTAGTTTTGAAAAGAAAAGTTATGCAAAATAATCATCTCTAATCTACACAGAAATTCAGAACAAAGGCAAACTAATGTTAATCTTAATTTAAAGAGGTGTCACTTGGCCCAGTGCGTGTCGGGCTGGCATTCCATACATTTGCCATGTTTGTTTTAGATTGTTGGGTAGTCTTATTTATTTTGCCTGTTTTCTGGCGGTTTAGGGCTTCGTTGACGGCTTGCGGGGGGCGGCTCGGCCTGGAAGATTCCGAGGTAATAAATCTGTGAGGTGTCATCTCTCTCCCCTCCCCTTTCCTCAGTGTCTCCGAGTAGCTACGCCACTTCTGATTAGCGGGGCCCTCCCCTCCTGGAAACCTAGCAGACAGGAACAAACTGATTACTGCCCATCTTGAGAGGATTGAAGACACCGAACAGGAGGATTAAATTAATATATTAACACCAGCTCCCTCACATACACTCCTCTCACTATCAATTCCCTGTTTAGTTTTTTTTATTTTGTGATGGGAAAAAAAGTGGCATATTTTATAATTTTTCAAAAATAAATAACGGTTAACGTTTCCCCCCGTCGTTTCACGAGGTGCGGTATCTGTCATCGGTGAAGAGGAGACGAGGAGGCTTTGAAGTTTTCAGACATAAAAGGCGCAAATAAACGCAAATGTATCCTTTCAGCTACTCACATGGAATTAGGGAAGGGGATGGAAGTTGGCCTCCACACAGCAGCCACACCCAATCACTCTGACGGCGGAAAAGAGTTCAGTGTCTCCGCTCTACCGGGAACGATGTTAGGGCATTAAGTGGGAAAGGAGGGAAAAGTCTTTCATCTGCCTCAGCTACTTCTCACCCGTTTTTTTAACAATGAACAATGCTGAAACAAAACAAAGACAAAACTGGCAAAGAGAGTGAGAGAAGTTTTGCCACCTTCGCGAATCGATACGACGGAACGGGAGAAGTTTGAGATTTTTCCCGAAAAAGTGGGGATGATGTCAACTGACTGGCTGTGCGATATCTTCACTGTATTAAAAAAAAAAATATATATATATATATATATATATAAGAATGATCCTATATGGATAAATTACAAGGGTAGGAGTAATAGTACTCCTATGAACCGCTGAACTGCCTCAACTCAGGGTAGAGAATCACACAGAAAAAGTTATCAGAAGTGGTGGAGACGAGAGAGGCCCTATAGACCACACATTATTTCAAGCGACGCTCTTCACTAAATGATCTCTAACAGCCAAAAGAGATAGAGGATATAGAGATTCTAAAGAACCGGAGATTTAAAAATGAACGGTCGAAAGGAAAGGATTTGTCTTTCGTGTTCCTCCAACTTGTGAGCAGAGCGGAGCACTCTTACGTAAAGAGTTTAGGAGACAAATTGCTTTTAGGACAAAGTGTTGGTGAGAATGAAAAAACAACGGGTGAATATTTAATAGGTGGCCACAGTCTCCTCACAAACAAATCAATATGGTGATGCAGAATGAACGGTGGGAGGAAGGACTGACGCATGCAGTAGTGGCATATAGAGGCAGGAGAGGAGGGGTACTAGTCAGCCGCACTCCTTCAGTTTAGGAACATCCTGACATTTGTGAAGGTTAAGGGATTGTAACTGTCTGTCTGTGTCAATCACCTGGCTCAAAGGTCACACCCAGTCTATTTTTCATTAATTATACCCTCAAAATGTCTCCACGATGCAGTCTGGGTGGACACTGCTGTAACACACTCCTCCCCCCAGAGAGAAGGTTGAGGTCTCACAAGCTAAATGGAAAGAGGATAAATCATATCGCCAATCTGTGCTAATTTGTGACCATGGCATGAATAGCATCCTCAAACAATGCATCTAAAATTGCTCAATTTGACCATGCTGTTGCTTGAGGTTGAGTAAGTCAAGAGGTGGCCTAAGATTATTTTATTATTTGAGAAGAGGTCTTTGATGTCTTCAATGAGGACAGGAAACATTTCGCTTGTCCATTTCCCATGACGCTGACCTCTGACCTGTTCCAGAGTACTAAATGCTTTTCTTGTTACACCACAAGGAGAAACAAGACTTTACACAACAACAACGGGTCTCTTCTGCTCTGGGGCACGATCGCACGCACACGACTCGACCTGAAGAGGAACAATGGTGTGTCGGTGCACTCAGAGCAGCTCTCAGGCACTCCCATAGCAGGATGCTGCTCCGCTGTGACAGACCCACCCCTAAAGTAGAGCAGTGGTCTCTTCTGAGGCCCATGAAATAGTAATACCATCCCACTTCAGTCTCCCTGCGAGAGGGAGGGGGAGGCGGGGGGTTCCATTGTCACCGTCCCCCAATATCCCAGAGACTCTAATGGGCAAGACAATAGGGCCGGGCCTAAAAAGACTTCCCCATGAAAATTTAATCAGTGACTTTGTCTCTCTCATCTGTCTCCGTGTGTGACGCTGTGCGTGTTAAACGACTACAGGGACAAGTAGCCAGCAGCACTCAGAACCCATCTCCCATCCCTCCATCCCCTCCCTTGTTATTCCTTTAGTTCCTTCCTTCTTTTCCCAGGTTTCTCATTCTTCGGTGAGTCCTTCCTCTTTCCCCAGGTGTGTCGCTCCCAACCTTCCACGGCACTGCACAGGCAACTGGCTGGAAAATGTTCAGGGCAAATTGGATTAACACCGCAAGACCCCAGGATGGGGCACTTAACACACAGATGCACTTCGGGGAGCTCAGTCAGCCCTCAGAATGATTTGTGACTGAACAAAGAACAGGAGAGAAAGGAGAGAAGAGTCTGGGCAAAGACCACAGAGGTGGTGTAATATGTTCTTTACCGGCAGAGCCATCACCACCAGCCCAGAGTTATCATACTGGAAAAGGCAAAGCGCCCTGAGCAATGGTGGTGTGTTTAGAAGTGTCCGGAAGTGCTTTTGTCTCTCAGCTGTGGCTGGTGGGGGGAAATTATGTTTTTGCGTACAGTCGGCAAAGCTTCCATGTGCTTGCTGATAAAGTCTTGTCTGAATAAAATAGTTGCCTCTGAATTTAAGTAATCAAAAAAGTAATCTATTTTTTCAAAAGTATCTGTAATCTGATTACAATATTTTTGCTGATAAAGTAACTGATTAGTTAGTTTTTTTGGTAATCAGATTACATGCAATCAGTTACCCCTCAATCATACATGTGATATACATGCGTTCATTCATACAGTATCAATGGAACCCATGTAATGCACTACCACTGCTCAAAGCCACTTCTTCCCTGACGTCTCCAAGGGAGAAAATGTGTGGTGTGACAGTTATTTATTGGTGAGCTTATTCACTTTACTGCCTCTCCCACCACAAGACTACATCAGCTGCAATACGGCATCTTAGACGGCATCGATTCAAATGAACATCAATGCCAGCTGGGATCTGAGGGCCACGGCGTGTGACGATACAGCAAACTAGGGTTTCGTCCCAAGCGGCACCCCTTTCCCTAAATAGTGCACTACTTTTGACCCGGGCCCTAGGGCTCTGCTCAAAAGTAGTGCACTAAATAGGGAATAAGGTGCAATTCAGGCCTCAGAGGGTTTCAAATGAGTATTAGGTCTGGGTGGTACATCTCTACATACTGCAGAAAGACCTGTGTTTATATTACTAAAATTAAATAATAAAATATCCAGCCCATCTGGGGTTTTTGGTTTGTTTTTTGGGATCCTCTGATAATTATCCTCCAAAAAGGTTGTTGTTGTACTTGTCAACAACTTTCATATTTGTTATGATTTCCTTCTGGACCAGCGAGTGCCACAAATCGATTGGCGAGGTTAATATATTGGCATGAACACCACGTTGAGTTACAGCAGGAAAGCCTGACCCCAATAAACCTCAAATAAATTCCTGTATTATGCAGCTGTGGCCTGCTGCAACGGAGAGATTCCAGTGGAGAGCTAGCTCATTATGAACCCGTGTGTGTGTGTGTGTGTGTGTGTGTGTGTCATATATTTTGATTAGGTTTTTATTACTATTCTTAAAATGTTCAATAAAGTATAAAGAAATGCTTGCTGTGCCCACACGTCCTTGATCAGGAACATATTATAAAATCTGGAAGGGCAAAGGGCCGAGGAAAAGTTTTCAAAAGTATAAAAAGTCGAATGATGATTTATAAGCGGAGGCTCAATGCACACCATTAATGAGGTACAGTCTAAATGTATGCACATATTATTTTAGCAAGAAGTTTAATTTAACCGCTCTCCTGTCCTCAGCACTATTTTAACTCCTTGTTTATTGCCCTTCTACTCAGTATTTCTCAGGAAATAAAACTCCCCAGTAAATGTTGTTATGACAGAGCCATATTGGTTTCATTTAGTTTCATTTGTTCATTTATTTCACAGCAGCAGTGATGTTCTACCATTGATTACCCCTCTATGCATTTTAATTGTTTCTTCAAGGTCCGTGTGGAATAACGTACGGAGGTGAGGTTCCATTTTATAGATCCCACGCTAATTAGGCACGGGCAATTATTCACGGGGGTATCACGCCTGACAGGTCGCAAACAATGACATTACGTTGGGAAAACGCTTCAGCCGATCGATACTGTAGAACAACCAAATGAAGTCAAAGGATCGGAAAAACAAAGTTTTCCCTAAACGCAGAGCTAGAGACAGAGTCTACTCTACAGAGGCCAGGTGTCAAGATAGACGACACACTCCGCACACTTAACAGGCCTGAGTTCCTCCTCCCTCTCTGGGGCTCTCATCACATGGAGTGATATTCCGTAGGGATGAAGGGGAGGGAAGGAACTCTGTACTGTTCCATAGGAATGGGTTTATGGAAATGGGGGTTAACTGGAGCGCCGGGAACGTCCTCTGATAGAGAATCTATGAGGCGCTGACATGGCGATGGTGAACCTGTGTTACATGAGAGGGGGTCACCGTGCGCCCTAATCACGGACGTGACATGACATGCTGTAGGTTGGCCCCTCCGTGTTAAATATTTATGTCAGCTCTGACTGCCGTGCCGCTGCTGCCTTGATGGCTGTCAGATGATCTTGACACCTCTCTCTCTCTCCCCCTCTCTCTCTCTCCCCCAATGCTCACCATTAAAATTCAATAGAAATTCAAAGAGAGCAAAAAGGCTGGTTTTATTTCTGACAACAAGCAGGTGCAGTGGTAGAGGAGTTGGGAGATTGACGTATTCCTATATGATGTACAGTAGGTTCTATATGTGTCAGCACAGATGTAGTTAGGGACTGCTGATTCTCATTCATACATTTAGCCTAAAGCAGGAGCAGTGTCTAGCCTTATGCAGTTCCCCCATCCATGCCATTAAAAAAAGAGAGAACGATCCCATCACTGCCATCTACATAAAACTAGGGTCACTCAGCAGTTTGATTTGGGAGCAATCAGGATCACCGGAGAGAGGAGACACATCCCCACCACCCACCGACTCTGACAAGTGACGACCCCCAATGATGGGTGTCAAAGATATTCTAATGAATGTCAGAATACATTTCAGAGGGCCGTGCTTCCGCCCCTGCACAAACCACTGGAGTGACCCTCCTTATGGGGCTGCCAAGCCCCCTTTTCACCCCCCTCCAACCCCCCCACCATGTTCTAGCGGTTTAGAAGATTAATCAATGTCAATGTCTGCTCCCCTTCCCCTTTGAAGCCAATAAAAAGGTACTAGACTGTCTGGCCATGCCCAACAGAAAATCACTTTGTTCAGTCGCACGGCCGCCCCGCTTGTCAAAGCCAAGGGGGGGGGGGGGGGGGGGTTGCCTTGCCTGGTCATAGCCTGAGTCGGAGACTGCCTTCCCTTCCGGATAGCAGCTCTCAGCTCCAGCTTCGCCCTGCTTGACCTTTGATATTTGACCAGTCGGGTTGCAAGACACTTGCTCTTTCGAGCTGAAATGTCACTGGGGCATCTTGTCAGCTCAGACACCTCGGCCTGACAAGCGATTTTTACTTCTGTGTGCTACAAGGCAGAAAATACAAGGCCATGGCCTTGACGTGAGGCGCACACCAGACTGTCAGATGCGGTAGTCACATTACTGAGTTTCTGTAGACAAAGAAAGAGATGGCTGGACTGGGGCAGAAGTCCCAGTGCTAAGTCACAGTGACTGATCATTATATTCAGTTAGGATGAGCCACCACACAGACAGATAGGCTACGTGATGGGATCATTGATAAGATGCTGAATATGGATACCAATGTACGTATACAGTGCCCATTCACGATGAGTGAGAAAGTTAGACGCACAAATATCATACCCCAAGACATGCTAAACTCTCACTCATCATTATTCATGATTCATTCAGGATTATCCGTAATCATGGTAACATCCACATTAATGTAGAAGTGTTTAGAAACATTATATTCTTATTGACAATAAAAGTAACACCAAAATGACACAATACATTATTTACCATTAATTTCTAATTGGGCACCAAATAATTTAAAACACAACCAAAACAAACAGCAAATGCATCCAACAAGTTTGTACAGTCTCGAGCTTTACATAATCATTGCGTGCTAGGAATATAGGACCAAATACTACACTTTTTACTTCTTTAATACACATAAATGAATTTCTCCCAATACTTTTGGTCTCCTACAGTTGAAGTCAGAAGTTTACATACACCTTAGCCAAATTCATTTAAACTCAGTTTTTCACAATTCCTGACATTTAATCCTAATAAAAATTCCCTGTTTAGGTCAGTTAGGATCACCACTTTATTTTAAGAATGTGAAATGTCAGAATAATAGTAGAGAGAAGGATTTTTTTCAGCTTTTATTGCTTTCATCACATTCCCAGTGGGTCAGAAGTTTACATACACTCAATTAGTATTTGGTAGCATTGCCTTTAAATTGTTTAACTTGGGTCAGGTAGCCTTCCACAAGCTTCCCACAATAAATTGGATGAATTTTGGCCCATTCCTCCTGACAGAGCTGGTGTAACGGAGTCAGGTTTGTAGGCCTCCTTGCTCGCACACATTTTTTCAGTTCTGCCCACACATTTTCTATAGGATTGAGGTCAGGGCTTTGTGATGGCCACTCCAATACCTTGACTTTGTTGTCCTTAAGCCATTTTGCCACAACTTTGGAAGTATGCTTGGGGTCATTGTCCATTTGGAAGACCCATTTGCGACCAAGCTTTAACTTCCTGACTGATGTCTTGAGATGTTGCTTCAATATATCCACATAATTTTCCTACCTCATGATGCCATCTAGTTTGTGAAGTGCACCAATCCCTCCTGCAGCAAAGTACCCCCACAACATGATGCTGCCATCCCCGTGCTTCACAGTTGGGATGGTGTTCTTTGGCTTGCAAGCATCCCCCTTTTTCCTCCAAACATACAAACGATGGTCATTATGGCCAAACAGTTCTATTTTTGGTTCATCAGACCAGAGGACATTTCTCCAAAAAGTACGATTTTTGTCCCCATGTGCAGTTGCAAACCGTAGTCTGTCTTTTTTATGACGGGTTTGGAGCTGTGGCTTTTTCCTTGCTGAGCGGCCTTCCAGGTTATGTCGATATAGAACTCGTTTTACTGTGGATATAGATACTTTTGTACCCGTTTCCTCCAGCATCTTCACAAGGTCCTTTGTTGCTGTTCTGGGATTGATTTGCACTTTTCGCACCAAAGTACGTTCATCTCTAGGAGATCCTTCCTGAGCGGTATGACGGCTACGTTGTCCCATGGTGTTTATACTTGCGTACTATTGTTTGTACAGATGAACGTGGTACCTTCAGGCATTTGGAAATTGCTCCCAAGGATGAACCAGACTTGTGGAGGTCTACAATTTCTTTTCTGAGGTCTTGGTTCATTTATTTATTTATTTTTTCCCATGATGTCAAGCAAAGAGGCACTGAGTTTGAAGGTAGGCCTTGAAATACATCCAAAGGTTCACCTCCGATTGACTCAAATGATGTCAATTAGCCTATCAGAAGCTTCTAAAGCCATGACATAATTTTCTGGAATTTTCCAAGCTGTTTAAAGGCACAGTCAACTTAGTGTATGTAAACTTCTGACCCACTGGAATTGTGATAGTGAATTCTAAGTGAAATAATCTGTCTGTAAACAATTGTTGGAAAAATTACTTGTGTCATGCACAAAGTAGATCTCCTAATCGACTTGCCAAAACTATAGTTTGTTAAATTAACAAGAAATTCGTGGAGTGGTTGAAAAACGAGTTTTAATGACTCCAACCTAATTGTATGTGAAACTTTTGACTTCAACTGTATGTACAAAAAGTGCTGTAATTTCTAAACGGTTCACCCGATATGGATGACAATGTCCTCAAATTAAAGCTGAGAGTCTTCACTTTAATAGTCATGGTTTGATTTCAAATCCAAACTTTTGAAGTATACAGTCAAAATAATACAAAATGCAGAGGGCACTGTATACTATGTATAGGCATGCTGAAAACAACCTTTCCGGTTTGGTAGACAAGTTGAAATAAACAGATAAAATGGGACGGACTGTTGCGGACATTGGTTCAGGTCAACTGATAAAATGACTCCTTATCATTACTGATATTTATAACATAGAATCTGAGAATTACAGTACAGGTTCAAAGGTCAACAGATGACCCCTGATCTTTTCTTCATACAATATCAACTTGTCTCCTGAGAACCAAGAGGGAACTTTCCTCTTTTTTGGTATCATTCTCTCTCCCATTTATCTGAGCTTCCCCACACCTATCCCCACCCCATCCCTTATTTCTCTTGGCCCTTCATCTAAAATCAGCATGTTCCCCCTGTTAAGAGTGGGGGGGGGCAGACCAGACCCCCTATTTGACCGCAAGTGACATTGGGCGGTGCGGTGGTGTAGCTAAGGGAGGGGTTGTCAGGGAGGTGAAAGAAGCAGCAGTCACATCATTTCTGGTTTGCGCGGGCGGCAACCTGCTCAAAGTTTGCAACTAAATGCTTGTCTTCAGTGGAGCTGACAAGGGAGAAGTGGGGAGCTCAGTGAACCATGGCCGGGCCTGCCAGGAAATGACAGGAATCATTGGCATACATTTCAACCAGCCTGGCGCTACCCTATTAAAGTGCCACGTCCCCGCTTTAAAACAGACAGGGAGGAATCCGCTTTGATAGATAGAGACTAAAATGGCTTATTGATTTTTCTTACCCACTTCTTCTTCCCTTTTCTTTGTTAAGAACTTGAGGAAATTACAACCGCCCCCAAAACGTATCAGTTTCTTTTTACAATTACGGGAAATGTAAAAAAAATATTCTTATTTTTTATATTTTTTTATATGTGTTTATTATTGGTCTTTGAACTGTAAATGAATTAGTAAAATAAGAATATCTCCCATTCAGTCATCCAGTGCAACCAACAGGTTAGGCACTGTAACTAAAGGCCTTTAATACAGTAAGTCATGGATTCTGCAGTACATGGATTGGGTTCTTAAAAATATATATTATTACTATAGGCCTGGGTTGCACTTTCTGATAAATTATTTTGACGATTGCTTAAATAATATAACATACAAGGCTTTCAAACAGTACCCTATACCCTAAATGTGAATTAAAAAGTATTTCATTATTCCAGTTCTTTTCAACTTGCAGATTTACTCCTCTGAAAACATGTGCTGATAGTGTTTTAAGTGTAACCATTATGGTTCAGGGTGTGTGGTAATGGGCCGATAAGCAGTTTAGAGACCTACTCCCAGAACAGGAGGAACGGTCCAAGTAGAGGAGCAGACAGGAAGCATCCTGACAACGAGAGAAATGCTGCAGGAATTAGATTTCCACAGCTTTAGGTGATTGGATTAACTTAAGAGAAGGAGATGAATGTGAGTAGAAAAACTTTATGAAATACTGATATGGTTCAAAGTGGAACTCACTGTACTGCAGGTGTCTAAAGACTCCCATCGACTGCCTTAGCAGTAGGCTACAGCACATTCAACGAGCAATCTTCTTTAAAATGACATTTTCATGGGTATCGCTGGAACTTAAAAAAAACAAAAAAAACAGTTTGATTAAATGAGATGCGTTTGCGTGGTAAATATTGTATTGTTTGCAGAGATAATCATATTAATATAATTATATCTCAACATTGCCCAAGGCCTGTGCTTAATTCAGTGTCAAAGGGCCTGTGTCTCGCTGCAGGGCTGGTTTTTAAATCAGACAAATCCTCATACTTATATCAGCCGCCTCAAATCGAGGAAAAAATACATCATGCATCCTGTCATTTTCAGCCCAATTTTTCCCTTAATGAATGAATAGCCCTGACTTAATCTCTCCAGTAAAAAATTAAAGCCAACTAAAGCTCAATTCAATGCGGCTGCCTAAACTTCTTCTCAGCAGTACCAGCCTCCCCAATCAAAGGAATTAGCCTAATCGGCGAGCGGAGCGTTGGCCTGGGCAAGGTCCTAACAACCTTGTCAAATGCTTTGTGCGACGCAGAATAGAGACCATGCTCTGGCCCATCAGTTTTATAAGGCCTCCATTATGGTCCAGTTGAGTGTGTTGAGACGCCCGATGAAACGGGGGGGGGGGGGGGGGGTATGGGACTGCTGCCTGGGTCCATCTATCCCAACCAACCGCTTCCGTACAAATATCATATCACAACCCCAGTCAGACAAATGTGGTGTAAAACACAATGATCTACTGTCCTGGACGGTTGGGACGGGTCCCACTTCTTCACTTCTCATCTATCATTCAATCCTATCTGATTAGGGTCCATTTTGTCGTTTGAGACGAGGGGAGGAGAGGAGGAGGGAGCTGCTGAATATCACTTCTTCACACTATCACTTCTTCCTCTGAACGGTACAAAAGCGATTGTCTCATTTTCCTCTGTCAGCGGTGAGGCAGATTGGATGTGAGCTTTAGGAAGATAAATGGGCAGTGTCCCCGCCGGGCGGAGCACTCACACACTATCTGTGAAGGCACAGTATCCCTCCACCCTGGGGAATCTGTCACTTAAAGAGGGAACATTTGGGGTCTATTTAGATTGAATAAGTCCTATTTAGGTATGTCTGTATGTGTTAGGAATATAGCATTACAGGGTGGAATATGTTCAAATAGGATTATTTGAAGTCTAACTAAATCTAGCCAAATCCTTTTTGAACACGTTTCTACATTGTTAATGGGTATTCTTGAAGCGTTGTTGATACTCTTATTATTTCATTTTTTCTATTCTGATTTTTATAATTCCTATATAATTTGTTTGTATGTAAAGCAGCACAGAAAATGACGCATCAAATCTAGGTGTATATAACAACATTATGGAGTTTGATTTGATTCAACTCAACACTTCACTAAATAACTATGAATCAGCGTAGATAAACAAATGCCAGTAATTTATCAACAACTGTCCATTTTGATGTACATACACCCTTTTCGAAAACAACACCTTTAAAACCCAAGTCTAGGAGGTATACGTTGTTGTTTTTCCCCTTCCGTTAAGCATAGGTGATTTTCCTCTCCGAGTGTGATGGGGAATGCTGCATTTCATTTTGCGGTATGGGCAATCTCTAGCCGTGCGTCAGACTCTGGGGCTGACGGAAAGGGAATGTGTTTGTGTGTGGCGTGGGGGGGCTCTCTCTCACTAACAGCCCTGGCGGCCCTACGGCAGACCTAGTGACAGCGTTCTGTCTCTCAGTCACACTCCACTGGGTCCTGCTGACACTCAACTGTCAAGCCGGCAGGCCTCAACCACAGCCCTAACATGCTCTACAGCTCCACCCAATTAACTTGCTTTCACTTGACATCGTGGCAAAGAGCTTCATAATAGGTGGTCAAGGTGCAGCGTGTCTCGCGGCTCGCCCCAACTGACTACTATCCTCCATCTCCTCTACACAGAGAGACTTAACGCTCTCTCTCCTTTTCTCTCTCCCCCTCTCTCAATGTCTTCCCTCTCCCCATGCCTTCCCTCTCCCCCTCTCTCTCAATGCCTTCCCTCTCCCCCTCTCTCTCAATGCCTTCCCTCTCACTCGCTCTCTCTCAATGCCTTCCCTCTCACTCGCTCTCTCTCAATGCCTTCCCTCTCACTCGCTCTCTCTCAATGCCTTCCCTCTCACTCGCTCTCTCTCAATCCCTTCCCTCTCTCACTCGCTCTCTCTCAATGCCTTCCCTCTCTCACTCGCTCTCTCTCAATGCCTTCCCTCTCTCACTCGCTCTCTCTCAATGCCTTCCCTCTCTCACTCGCTCTCTCTCAATGCCTTCCCTCTCCCCTCTCTCTCAATGCCTTCCCTCTCCCCTCTCTCTCAATGCCTTCCCTCCCCCTCTCTCTCAATGCCTTCCCTCTCCCCCTCTCTCTCAATGCCTTCCCTCTCCCCTCTCTCTCAATGCCTTCCCTCTCCCCTCTCTCTCAATGCCTTCCCTCTCCCCTCTCTCTCAATGCCTTCCCTCTCCCCCTCTCTCTCAATGCCTTCCCTCTCCCCCTCTCTCTCAATGCCTTCCCTCTCCCCCTCTCTCTCAATGCCTTCCCTCTACCCCTCTCTCTCAATGCCTTCCCTCTCCCCCCCTATCTTAATGCCTTCCTTCTCACTCCCTCTCTCAATTTCAATTTAAGGGGCTTTATTGGCATGGGAAACATATGCTCATATTGCCAAAGCAAGTGAAATAGAAAAATGTACAGTAAACATCTCTCCCTCCCTCCGTGGGTCTGGCAGGGCTCCCTTGGCTGCCTCAGCCAGCTGACTGCCCTGTGACAGCAGGAGAGCATTGATCCACACAGTGGATGTGCTGGGGCACAAACATCCCTTAAATGGAACCTATGTGCAATACAGTAACTCTGTAAACTGTTCATTGCACAGGACTGAACCTCCCCACTATCATTCGCCTAACCTAAACCTGTGTTTTGTTGGGTGTTTTGTGTATGTGTGTGTGTATAGGGGTGTGTGTGTGTGTGTGTGTGTGTGTGTGTGTGTGTGTGTGTGTGTGAGAGAGTGAATCTGTGTCTTTGTGAGAACATGTGCGCGCCTGTGTGTGTTTAAGGCAATCCCTCTCTCTGTTAGAGATTCAGTAAGTTAGAGACAAACACTGCCCACAGCCGAGGAGAGGAGAGATAGCTACTTGACCCCCGACAGCGCGGCGGGCAGCCAGGGAGGAGTGTCTATGAAGCGTGTCAGCCTCTCAGGCTCCACTTCCTCTCCATGTCGTTTCCTATTTTTTCCCCAGTGCCCGGCCCAAACTTTGAAAACATCCACCTTAATAGGACTGGGTCGGCGAGAGGCTGCTCTTCCATCGATCAAACTGTGATCCGAGGTGTCCACCCAGCCCACTCCGACAGAAAGTCTCCAAACGAACACCTAGTGTAGGCTACACTGGTAATGCTTCCTATTCCATCACCAAGCACCTTCTCCTGATCGATCGAGCCGCTCTCAGTCTCACTACATACAGTCCTTTTCTCCCTGGTCTGCCCGCTTGACTTCAGCTCAGAGAACAGTGTTGGTAGTCCAGTGGCTTGACTGACAAGAACCACGCTGCTAATTGTCTTGTTGACCAATTACGGCAGGCGTGGATGGAATAGAATTAAATATAATAGAATGGTGTGGGGGTTGAATTATTACAGAAATATCTCAATAGGAACTATGCCCTCATTGTGATGAACAAGCCAACGCTGTGGATTCTCTATTCTGTAACCTATAGATCACGGTCCTAACTTGCAGCAATGTTGTAGCTAGTGTTCAGTATTTGTCCCTACCTGGAGTGTGGTTTGACCCCCACCAAATACCTCTCCCCCCAAACTCATACTAGAAAATACAGAAATAAATAACAGGAGGTCTAAATAAGTTCCCACAAGACAATACATTCTCCCATCACACTACAGCCGTTCTTCACTCCGACAAAAGAATAATCAAAACCGTAGCTGTCAGTGCCTGTGGCGGCCAAAATGTGAACATTATTGATCTGGGAGGATATTGACCATTCGCCAGACGCAGCTTGCTACTTCATAAGCTATAGTAGTAGTGTGCTGTGGAGAAATAACATCTGCCCCTCTGATTAAACAAGGGCCTCCCCAATGATTTAGATAGGTAAGTCAGAAGGTAAAGGGTGAAATCTACTGTTGAGTGTAAGTTGATTAAATGTGCACACAGTATGGCAGTACTTTCCATCAGCATTAATGACGATACAGTAAAATGAATGGTGGAATAAATGAGATACATGTGTTTGATCATGTGAGTCACTAAATATGTGAAAACATGACGTCTAATTGAATGATTCAGTCATCGCCGGAAGAAATGTTGCAAAATAAATGCAATATACTCCAAAATATCATGTGGTATTGGTCAAAGTACATATACCGTATGAAAACAGTATTATTATTTTTTAAATAAAAAAAATGTATTTTTTTAATCTACAGTACATGACGGTAACACAAAGCATCAAAGCTCTTTCAAAACACAATTTAATTGTACAGTAAAAAAACGAACATATTTGGCGAAACCTCCAGTATATTTCATTACAAACAGCAATGACCGAGTGAAACCGGCAGCCTCCCATTGGATCGACAGAACAACCACACTGAAAGGGTGTGAAAGAAAGACAAGGGAAAGAAAAAAAGCCCCTGTTAGAGCTGACCTGCCGCTGGCGGGGCCTTCTGTCTTATATTATTATTATTATGTTTAGGTTCCTGATCTCAGTGTTCAGCATTAAGTATTAATACCTAGCCCAGGCCAGATTAAAGAGGTTTAGAAACTACTGCTCTCTGATGACTACCAGAGACGGGACTTTGTCCCATAAATTTAAAATAACACGGCCCAGCCAGCTTTGGATAAGAGTCTCTTTAGCGCCCCAGTCCATTTTCAGGGAAGGGGAAATAAAGAGGTACATTTCACAGGCAGTATGCCCAGGAGAGGGGGATGGAGGGGGGGAGACTATACCCACTCCACCCTGCGTTTTGTAGCAGCAATAGGGAGTGAGTGTGCTGGTGGTCCTGGACTGGTCTCGTCTGGGGTCCAGTCTGGGCCCTGTTTTGGCCTGTGTATGTGTGGAGTGGTAATGGCTAATGGCTGCCAGTCCAGGGCAGTTTGTCATTCAAATTGTATGAAATTATACCGTGAGGTGAGAGCTCTTTAAAAATCTACTGCCCTCCAGCTACACACTGCAGACTTCCAAAAGCACCAGTTGATTTATTTTTCTCTCTCTTTCTCTCTCTCTTTCTCTCTGCAGCTCTGCTCTAAGATGGCTACACTTGCCCCTCTAACCATTATTGAGTCAACAAACCAGTCGACAGTCAGTCCTTTTGGAAGACGTCCCAGTGGTTTCCCAAGCTGAAGCTAGCAGGGCCTGGTACACACGCAGACACACACACACACACACGTACAAACACCAGCCAGCCCGCCCCAAGGACACTCATGCGGTTTCACAGCTAGTTGTCCACAGAAAGGAGCCATTTAGGTTCTAACAGTTCATTATAACATCAGCTCCAGAAACAGGAAAAATACTGACAAAATATTAATAACACTTAATCATTTCCTTTAACCCAAATGATTTCTTTATGGGTCTGTGGAAACAGTAACCAGAGTAATGAATCATGTTAGGCACTGGCTGAGTGTCAGTAGAGGCATCATCAGAGCGCACCCCCCCCAGACACACACACACACACCCCCCACACACACCCCCCACACACACACATATATGAAAGACGCCCAACCAGCTTTGGTTCATTTCGTGACTCTCAAACCTGAAATATGAGTGCATCCTCTTTAAACTGTGTTGAATATTAATAATGTGACTATGAAGAGTAATGTTAGGTTTCTCTTAGTCCTCTCAAATATATCGCCGTTTCATATTTCAGGGTCAATTCTTTGCCTTGGCTTGTTTTTTTTACAGTAAACTGTCCATTCTCAGGAGCGTCATTAGAAGGAGATTAGTATTTTTTTAAATTTTGAAATCAAGCCTTAGTTGTAATGGTAGATCTAGCCACAGACACAGACAAGGAAAATACTTGTTATTCATCTGAGGAGGTTGTGGTTGAGTAATGGTTAACGAAAAGTAAAGTGTAGTTCATGTGTGTGTGGTCCAGTCTCACATTTTAAAACGTCTTTCAAGATCCTTATAAATTGCTCTGGTTCGTCCATTAGAGCAGAATGTCATGTCCGCCCAGGTGAAGGCGTACGCCGAACAGACAACAATAACAGTACAGTTGCGTAACAGATAAAAAATTGTAAAAAAGGATAAATACAGTTAAAGTCATATGCGTTTGGCGTAGACTGTTCAGAGCCACTGGCAGACAGGAAAGCAACAGCACGGCAGTCGTGGAAAAGGAATTAGGTCAAGAGAACGGAGAGAAAGAAGAAAAAAAGGAGAAATGTGTATTTTAATGCCTCCTGTCACCACGTGATGTCCTCAGTAGGACAAAACGCTGACCCGGTAGAAACAGGAGACGACTTTTAGAAAATCCCCCCTCGCTGAAACAACCAGACAACCCTGGGACATATCCCTGGGTTATTCCAACTGAAACACATATAAATCTGTTGGGTTCCCGTCCAAGTCCCCGGCTCTGAACCCTTCCCAGACCACGGCTCCCCAGGACCAGGGGCCAACGAGTACAGTACACTGTAACACACACCAGGGACAGCAGACAGGGCTAGGCCCTTGTCTAAATTAGCCAGGGCTAGTCTAAATTACTAAAGAGTTACAGTGTAGTAGGACATCACCAGACAGCAGACAGGGTTAGGCCCTTGTCTAAATTAGCCAGGGCTAGTCTAAATTACTAAAGAGTTACAGTGTAGTAGGACATCACCAGACAGCAGACAGGGTTAGGCCCTTATCTAAATTAGCCAGGGCTAGTCTAAATTAGCCTAGGCTAGTCTAAATTAGCCAGGACTAGTCTAAATTAGCCAGGGCTAGTCTAAATTAGCCTAGGCTAGTCTAAATTAGCCAGGACTAGTCTAAATTAGCCAGGGCTAGTCTAAATTACTAAGAGTTACAGTGTAGTAGGACATCACCAGACAGCAGACAGGGTTAGGCCCTTATCTAAATTAGCCAGGGCTAGTCTAAATTAGCCTAGGCTAGTCTAAATTAGCCAGGACTAGTCTAAATTAGCCAGGGCTAGTCTAAATTACTAAGAGTTACAGTGTAGTAGGACATCACCAGACAGCAGACAGGGTTAGGCCCTTATCTAAATTAGCCAGGGCTAGTCTAAATTAGCCTAGGCTAGTCTAAATTAGCCAGGACTAGTCTAAATTACTAAGAGTTACAGTGTAGTAGGACATCACCAGACAGCAGACAGGGCTCTTATCAAAATTAGCCAGGGCTAGTCTAAACTTGTAAGCACTACGGTTGTAATAGGATAAGGATAACAAAGGCTGTCCAAGCTGCTAGGTTAGGTGTCAGTGCTCGGCTGTGCTATCGTGTTACCGCTTTGCCAAGCTACATTTACAACATGGAGTAAGGCGACCTCCACGAGTAAGGCGACCCCCACGAGTAAGGCGACCCCCACGAGTAAGGCGACCTCCACGAGTAATGCAACCTCCACGAGTAAGGTTACCTCCACGAGTAAGGTTACCTCCACGAGTAAGGTTACCTCCACGAGTAAGGTTACCTCCACGAGTAAGGTTACCTCCACGAGTAATGTAACCTCCACGAGTAATGTAACCTCCACGAGTAAGGTTACCTCCACGAGTAAGGTTACCCCCACGAGTAAGGTTACCCCCACGAGTAAGGTTACCCCCACGAGTAAGGTTACCCCCACGAGTAAGGTTACCTCCACGAGTAAGGTTACCTCCACGAGTAAGGTTACCTCCACGAGTAAGGTTACCTCCACGAGTAAGGTTACCTCCACGAGTAAGGTTACCTCCACGAGTAAGGTTACCTCCACGAGTAAGGTTACCTCCACGAGTAATGTTACCTCCACGAGTAAGGTTACCTCCACGAGTAAGGTTACCTCCATGAGTAATGTTACCTCCATGAGTAATGTTACCTCCATGAGTAATGTTACCTCCATGAGTAATGTTACCTCCATGAGTAAGGTTACCTCCATGAGTAAGGTTACCTCCATGAGTAAGGTTACCTCCATGAGTAAGGTTGCTACGCTTTGCCAAGCATGGTAGGCTGGTAGCCTAGTGGTTAGAGCGTTGGACTTGTAACCGAAAGGTTGCAAGATCGAATCCCCGAGCTGACAAGGTAAAAATCTGTTGTTCTGCCCCTGAACCAGGCAGTGTTCCTAGGCCGTCGTTGAAAATAAGAATGTGTTCTTAACTGCCTTGTTCTGCCCCCTGCAGAACGACCTTGTCAGCTCGGGGACTTGATCTTGTAACCTTTCTGTTACAAGTCCAAAAGGTAACCTCCATGAGAAATGTAACTAGGAGTCTTTTACCTACTCTGAAAGCTGGAGTAATTTGCAGAAAGGTGAACTGTAGCGGACTAAGATTACTGTGTGATCTTGTTTCAAACACTAGTTAATAACTGGACAACCGTGCCACAGTCAGGGAATCACTCTGCCATTGTTAGGCCTCCACTCACACACTGCATTCCAAACCACACCATGATTTGTTTTTCATTTACTTTCTCTTCACACGGCTTACATTTTCTCTCCATTTTTCATCTCATTATTCTGTGTGTGCTAGTGTGTGTGTGTGTGTAAATGAACGCGTGTGTGTGTGGACTTGCTGGTTTTGTTTGTTTTTGTCAGTGAATCGCACGCCGGCGAGCTAAGCAGTAACCGTCCGTTTTGTATAAACAGGCGAGAAACACCCGGGTCTGAGGGAAGACGAGAGAGAGAATGAGGTAGGAGAAGAGAAAGGGGGGAGGACAGGAGTTCTCCTGAAGCTCCTGCCAGGATTGGGGGTCATGGCGACAGGGAACACGGCCTCTGTTTCCCACCAGGAGCTTGTCGACAAGAATTTAATGTTGGCTCTAAAGTCTGAACTGGCTCAGCAGGGGGGGGGGTAGCCACCGTGGGAGGAAATACTTTCCCTCCATGTCAAAGCCCGGCCTGTTTGCGACTGCTCTCACCACGCCACCTAAGGGACATATTAACATCTTCTGTTCAACTCCAGTCCTCCACAACCCCCCACCCCCCTCTCCTTTCCTCTCACCCAGTCCGCCTCCTGAGCTCACTCTCCCTCTTTGTTGTCTAGCGTCCCCGGCCGCCCCAGTTGCAGGCAGGGTCAGACCTGTCCCCACGCTGTTGCCACTTTGGTCCCAAGCCCAGTAAAAAAAATTCCCTTCCCCTCCTGATTAAATCAAGCTGGACATTTCTGTGGAGGTGGGCGGGGGGAGGAAGGAGGGAGGGAAGGAAGGAGGGAGGAAAGGGACTCGCTGCCAAACGTTGAAGCAGCGACACACTGTTCCAGTCAAGTCACACAAACTTATGTTCCCCCTGCCTCCCTCCTCTCCACTCCTAGAAAAAAAATATACAAAATTCGAAGAAAATAAATATCTGTGGAGCTGTGAGGAAGGGAAGGTGGAGGGGAGGGGAGCAGAGAGGAAGGAGGCACAGTGGTGGAGAAAAACACACAAATCTAAATTAGGCCTAAGGACATGCTGAGAGGGTTCTGGCCCTGTTAACACGTTCATGGTCACATTACACCGCCGTGGCGATGCAGGGGTCATGGAATGTGAAACGCCATCCGCCAGCTGATTACAGGAAACCACGGTGTTTGAACACGCTAACAAATCTGTTTTACTGACAAATGTATGCACCCAGCCCAGAGAAATGAACCAGAGAAATAAATTAACATTATGGGTTAAAGATGTACTATCCAGAAATCGCGTCGCCATTTCCTGATTGCTAAAATGTACATATTTCGCCTAATTTCATTTTATGTGACAAAACAAGCGAGTATAGTGTAGAGAATCATTGTACCATCTAAACCGCTGTGAAATATATTTTCAATAACCAAAAATATTGTATTTTCAGCTGTTTGAAGTTGGTGTACAAAACCGAAAGTAAAAGACAAAAACGAAACTTAAACGGGGAAGCAAAGAAATAGTGCACATAGAACAGATCTACCACTTCTTAGACTTGCTTTCAATGAGAGTGACAGATCTATAACGCGCATTTCTATGTGAATTTTGTCAGGTAGCTCAAAAAGTGACATATTGCAGCTATAAACTACATTGACAACAACAACACGTCAATGTCTCAAACGTTTTAGGCTAAAATGACAACACCATCGTAGAAAGTGGAAGTGTACTTATCTTATCAGCACACTATACTTGTGATGAATATAAACTACTATACAGATGGTTTTTAAAAACCTAAAACCCAAAATACCATCCATGGATGCAATATGAAAATCAAGCAAAACAACCCATCCAGTCTAGCTCCTGCATCAGGCTTCCCCACTCCTAACATTTAGTGTTCCAGATCAGCACAATGCTTCGAGGGTAGTGATGATTCAGAGAGGGAGAGATCAGGGCTGTGGCGGTGGGAGCCACATGCAGCAGCAGCGGCAGTGGTTAGTTTCCGGGGACGTTTAGGAAACAGCAACGTACTGTACGTACCGACCGACCGAGGCAGGCGCTCCATTTGGAGCCAGAGTCCCACGATGATGACATCATGTGAGCATCCCAATTGGCACCCTATTCCCTACACAGGGCCACTACTTTTAACCAGGTCCGATAAAGCTCTGGTCAAAAGTAGTGGACTACATAGGGAATAGGGTGCAATTTGGGCTGCACACCGTGACACAGTGAGTAGGAGGCGGTAGAGGAGAAGAGCAGAACAATATGAATTCATCCCTGTCAACCTCGCAGCTCTACAGTTATTACAGAGCCCATTGATCTCCCTAACCCACTAACTGACAGAGAGACACAGCCGTGTTCAGGAATAAACAACTGAATAATTGCATTAACACACACGAGCGCCTAGGATCGTACACGGAAAACACATACGTACCTGCACACACACACACACACACACACACACACACACACACACACACACACACATACATGTAAAGCCAATACAAACTAACAAAAGCTCTTCCAAACAAACATACTGTACATACACATACTGTACAGTTCAAACAAGCACACACACCAAACTATTTCCCCTTCTTAGTGCCGGTGACAGACAGTACTTGACCTGTCCATGTAAGTGCCTGTGAGTGTGTGAGAAAGTAGGAGGAGATACGATGAAACAACTAAACAGACCCCATTGTCTGGCCCCTTACTCAGGAGGCCTTCAAATCATTTACACACCAACTTCTTCCACCTCTTCACACAACCCATGATGTTTAAATTAAAAGAGGGCCGGGGTTGGAGAGGAGGGGTTTTCCTGAACATAGTTGAAAATTATTTTCTCTGGACAGTTTTAAGAGTCTACATCCTGTGTTGGAGTTCTCTAATCATCACCAGCGCAATTTACAATCAGAACACACAGCAAGACAGCCGGTCCAGACCAGCTCATCTGTTGACATTGGCCCTGGCCCTCCTCCGTCTCGCTGCGCTGGGGCTGTGCTGCAGCTGCCATTTGAGTGGGGGACACGGCACCAGGCCCTGACAAGGGCGGGGCCCCACCTCTAAGGGCCCCGAAGCAACCGCACACACACATAAAGAGTAAAACACACACACACACACACAGGCATAGTGTACATGCAAAAGGCTATGTACGGACACACAAGGAAATACACTTGTGCACACATAAGCCCAATGCATGATTGCTCACTTTATAAACACACACACATGCAATGCACACTAATACGGCAAAGACACACAATATCTCATACATAATTGCATAGACACTCAGTGTTACCACAAGAACACACACACAAGACCTGCTTCTTCTCAGCATCTGTGCTGTTTTAGTGTGGCCCTAGTTCACAGATACTGTGTATGTGTGTGTGTGTCAGGATGCTCTCCCACCCACAGTTCCCAGCTGGCCTCCGTCCCAGTGCTGCTGCTGCGCCACGGGGCTGAACAGAGCTCACTGTGTGTGTGTGTGTGTGTGTGTGTGTGTGTGTGTGTGTGTGTGTGTGTGTGTGCTCCCTCACAGCCCCAGACTGTCCTGACCAATGTGCTTCTGATTAGGTGGCTTAATTACAGCTGTAAAAACAATGTTGAGATAAGCCTCAAAATTGCACAGTGTGTCAGATACTATTAGCCAACCTGGACGGCAGCCATTGTTATCCAACTCTTCCAACGAACAACCCCCCCACCCAGTCACCCTCCTCTCCTTCCCCTCCCCGACAAATGTTCTTTCCCCCTCAAGTCGCAAGCTGCTGGACAGATTTATTGGCACGCGGGGGGGGGGGGGTTGAGTTTGTCTTCGTCTCCGCTACAGACAGGAAAGGCAGAGAGGAAACCTGGTGGAATGTTCACACATCGAAGACGATGAGAAGAAGAGAAAAAACGGCCCCTCTTCAGCCGGAGCAGGTGTGATTTACACTTCATTAGGATAAACGGCTCTTTAAACCTGGGCTGTTGTCTTTTTGGGGGAGTGGAACGACCAGCGCCGGCTCCATGGGTAAGCCGATATTCTATTAGCAAACAGACTGGGAGAGGAGAGGAAAGGTTTCCAGGTCTGGAAGCCTGGAAGGTCAGCCTGTGTGGGTGGTGACATCAGACAGTGTTCAGGTCTTTGTGAGTCAGTGAGTAAAGTACAGGAGGAAAAGGTGTACCAGAGGCCTCTTCATGGAGAACATGTTCAGAAGAAAATGCCAAGAAGTAGACAAAACCTCTTGCACACAAATCCTGGGTGGTCCCTAAAACTGTCGGACCCGTCCAAGAAAGCGCCAGTCCTTTTTCTTCCCCCCCGTATCCCTGAGGTTCCTTCAGCCCCCGTGTTTAGGGGGAACCAGGTGTCACGGGTGAACGGGGACATTCATCAAGCTCACTTACAGCTCATCAGCTCGGCTCAGACGACCGACGGGGCCCGCTGGAGAAAGAGAGAGACAAACAGAGAGGGCGGGTTTCTATTTTGAATAAGCGGAGCTGGGACTGGGACGCGTACGGGCATGTTTCCAAACCTCGGCCGGGCCGACACGGTGGCCTCCACAGACACGGCAGTATGCCTCTCCACAAGGCTCACATGGCTGTCACAGTCTCACGCAAAGAGAGAGAGAGGGAGGGAGAGAGAGAGAGAGAGAGAGAGTGAGAGGAGGAGAGTAAGAGAGGGAGAACATGGGACCGAGAGAGAGAGAGTGGGACAGAGAGCAAGTTGCCACCGCCTGTACTGATTACTGAGGTCTAGGCCGAGTTGGTCTCACTCTCTCCACTTCCTCCTGAAAGCCCCTTTGCCGCACGTCGCTATAGGTGGATGCTTTCTGCCATCATTTGAATAATTGATGGCTGATTCAAGCCAATCAGGTCCTCACAAGACAATACACTCCTCCCCTGGCGGAGAGAGAGGAGGGAGAAACGGGCCTCTGTGTGTCCCGGGTGCTGTGTTAAAGCTAAAAGCTTTTAGGAAGCTCAGAGAAGTCCAGCAGCAACTCTGGTGGAAGGGGAGGGCTCCCCTCTCGTTGCATAACGGGCCAGTCAGAGTGGCATTCCCATAAAGACAGAGGCAGAGAGAAAGAGAGAGGTGTGCACGGCATTCGAAGTGTTTCAGAGAAAGACAGAGAGTGCGTGTGCATGCGTGCGTGCCTGTCTGTGTGAATTTGTGTGTGTGTGAGCGCGCGCGCTCTGGAATGCGAGACCCCTTCCACCAAACAGGAAACCTGTACAGTTAATAGCGCCACTACCCTTTTCCTCTTGTACAGTACAGGGTGACGGCGGACAGAAGAAAAGGGAATCTAAGCCAATCTGATCGCAAATCAGTCCATGTACACACATTTCGACAGGCAGCACCAATTCTGATCTTTTTTTCCCCTTTCATTAATCAGAAAAGAGCTGATGTGAAAAGATCTGATGTGATTGGTCAAAAGACCAATTAGTGGGAAAAAAATATCAGAATTGGGCTGCCTGTATAAACGCAGCCAGAGAGAATCTGATCTTATTTCCACTGGATAAAACACAAGGCAACAACAGCAGTGTGAGGCCAGCCAACCACATATGGAAATAATACTAGCCATCACCTCATTACTAATGCTTTGCTATCTGAGAGGTTGTACTGAAGCACAAGGCAATAGAATAATACAGGAATTAGACACTTCTGGGTAGGAGGCCAATCTCGCGCTCAAGTTAAATAGATAATTAACAAAAGTTAAATAAACAATGAGAAATGAACAGTCAACATTACAGTCAAAAGAATAGAGACATTTCAAACGTCATATTGAGTATAGTGCTGTAACAGTGTCTCCCTGGTCCTCATCTCTACAGCTCATTAGTGTTTCAGTTACTGGATGTTGTTGCTCTAGGAGAATAAGAACGGCCGGGTCATCAGGTTGGGAGCTCCGTTGTCTCTTGATGTGGGAGTTTCACTGGGGTTTTACTGCTGTTGTCAGTAGTAGACACACACACACACTGTCCTGTTATCACTTCCTTTAGTGGGCGAGAGTGTTAGCTGATCTCTGAGGACAACCAACATGGTGCCTTTGTCTGGGAAAAACAGGCTGTTACTGACTGACTGACTGCATATAGGGCTATGTATCTCACTAGACTACAGAGAGCACACAAAGCTTTACCCACACACCACACGCACACCCACCCAGTTAGAGAGCCATCTCTGTGTTTGCTTTGCATGGTCCAGTGCCTGTCAGTCCATCCAGGTCCTCTCAGACTGATCATCACACACTGAGGAACCTACAAACAATTCAGAAGTTCGACACAGGCCTAGATCTACTGTATCTACAGGGGTGTTCAATGGCAAAGACAGAACAAAGTAATTGTAACTCAAGCTTTTCTCAAATAAGTCAACACTTGTTTTTTGTTCAAGTCACAACAAATCCCAATCCATTTCTAATGGTAAAAGACCTCACAGTAATTGAATTAGATTCGAAGTGCACTGAGCTTTGTACTGTGTACTAAAGTGTTTGGGTTAATTTCAATATCAAAGACATGTGTTTGTTAATTTGCATTATACGGGGGGGCAGTTGCAACAGACAAACTAAGTCTGAAACCAGGCTCAATCAAAATATTGACGCAATGTAAAAAAAATATTAGCATATAATTTAGAAATGTTTAAATATTATTTCATACATACTACCTAGATGAAAAGGAGTCAGTCCAATTAGATGTTTTTTTAAACGCATTCTTAATTTAATTTTCAAGTCATTATTTTGCGACAAAGCAGTACTGATTTAATATCTAGTGATGTAACCGTCAAGGAACTTTTCCTTTTCTACTGGATCATTCCAGTAGACTGTTGAAATAAAAATGAAACAACCTGAGTCAAAAAGAAATATGATAAAATTGTCAACACCACAAACCTAAGATGGCAAAATTGCTTATTTTAACTTTCAGCAACATCAACCTGTTTTCCTTTGTTCTGATGTAGTATGGAGGAAGCTATCTTGCATATTCATGGCCTGCCTGTTTTGAGGGCTTGTCACTGTGATTGCCGTCTCCGACCCTGCCTGCCTAGCGCTCAGGACGCCGTCAGCACCGCGGCGAAACGCTCTCTGCCTCACACTTAACACAACCCAACTGACATAACGGAGCGCTTGAACTGACGGCAGATGGAGTCGGCCCCGCCGCTCCCGGTGAATCAACGGGACATGATAAACCACTGACTCAGAGGTCACCATCACCTTCTGGGAGAGCCTCTGTCACTGGGTGGGAGCAACGAACACACACAAGCACAAGGAAATGTACGCACACACACAGACCGGTGTACACATCTTCTCACTTCCTGACTTTGGCTGGGTTAAATACATCAAACCCCCACAGCCTAGCGTGTGACCTGCCTCCCACCTCAGCGGTAAAAGGGAAGAGACAGGCGGGGGGAGGAGGGAGCCCTATAGCTTCTCAGACAGAGAGCCAGTATGGATTTAGGACTTAAACTTGGGTAGTTATAAGGTCGATATAATATTGAAATGCATGGGAATAATTCCCTTTTTCTGCGGACAGGTAGTTGGGTCAGTCTGAAGGATTAATAAAACAGCTAGAAGTATTTTGCTGTGATGAAAGTTCTCATTGAGCCTGTATCCCCCTGTAGCTCAGTGAAACAGAACAGGAGCTCAGTGATTGATTATTCAGCAAGGCCAATACGTACAGGAAGGTCGTAACCTCAACATGCATACAGTACAGTGGTGGGTTTAGACACCGCGAGGGCCGCTGTAAAGTGTGTGTGTGTGTATGCATTCATTGCCTTCAGAAAGTATTCCCGCCCCTTGACTTTTCCCCAAAAAATTGTGTTACAGCCTGAATTTAATATGTATTAAATGTACATGTTGTGTCACTGGCCTACACACAATACCCCATAATAAAAAAAAAGTGGAATATAAAAATATAGAAATAAATTGAATCCAAAATTAAATGCTGAAATGTCTTGAGTCAATAAGTATTCAACCTCTTTGCTACGGTAAGCCTAAATAAGTTCAGGAGTAAAAATGTGATTAACAAGTCGCATGGACTCATTAAGTTGCATGGATTTTGAAATGACTACCTCATCTCTGTTCCTCACACATACAGATAATTGTAAGGTCCCTCAGTCGAGCAGTGAATTTCAAACACATATTCAACCACACAGACCAGAGAGGTTTTCCAATGCCTCACAAAGAAGGGCACCTATTGGTAGATGGGTAAAAATAAAATAAAAACTGACATTAAATATCCCTTTGAGCATGGTAAAGTTATTAATGACACTTTGGATGGTGTATCAATACATCCAGTCACTACAAAGATACAGGAGCGACAGGTAGCCTAGTGGTTAGAGCATTGGACCAGTAACCCAGTTTGCTAGATGGAATCCCCGAGCTGACAAGGTAAAAATCTGTCGTTCTGCCCCTGAACAAGGCAGTTAACCCACTGTTCCTAGGCCGTCATTGTAAATAACGTTGTTCTTAACTGACTTGCCTAGTTAAATAAAAGGTTAAATAAAAACTTAAATAAATACAGCCGTCCTTCAGTTGCCGTAGAGAAAGGAAACGGCTCAGGGATTTCACCATGAGGCCAATGGTGACTTTAAAACCGTTTAATGGCTGTGATAGGAGAAAACTGAGGATGGATCAACAACATTGTAGTTACTCCACAATACTAACCTAATTCACAGAATGAAAAGAAGGAAGCCAGTACAGAATTAAAATATTCTAAAATATGCATCTTGTTTGCAACAAGGCACTAAAGTAAAACTGCAAAAAAAGTGGCAAAGCAGTTAACTTTTTGTTCTGAATACAAAGTGTTATGTTTGAGGCAAATCCAATACATTACTGAGTACCACTCTCCATATTTTAAAGCATAGTGGTGACTGCATCATGTTATGGTATGCTTGTAATCGTTAAGGACTGGGGAGTTTTTCAGGATAAAAAAAGAAACAGATGGAGCTAAAAACAGGCAAAATCCCAGAGGAAAACCTGGTTCAGTCTGCTTTCCACCAGACACTGGGAGACAAATTCACCTTTCAGCAGGACAATAACCTAAAACACAAGGCCAAATCAACACCGGAGTAGCTTACAGTGAGGACAGTGAATGTTCCTGAGTGGCCAAGTTACAGTTTTGACTTAAAATCTACTTGAAAACAGTTGTCTAGCAATGACCAACAACCAATTTGACAGAACTTGAAGAATTTTCAAAAGAATATTGGGGAAATGTTGCACAATCCAGGTGTGGAAAGCTTAGAGACTTACACAGAAAAGACGCACAGCTGTAATCGCTGCCAAAAGGTGCTTCTACAAAGTATTGACTCAAGTATGTGAATACTTAAATCAATGAGATATTTCCGTATTTCATTTTCAATAAATTAGCAAAAAAAAATTAAAACATGTTTTCGTTTTGTCATTATGATGTATTGTGAGTAGATGGGTGAGATTTTTAACAATCAATTTTGAATTGAGGCAGTAACAACAAAATATGGAATAAGTCAAGGGTATGAACACTTTGTGGAGGCACTGTACACACGTCAGTGTGCATCGCTCTGCTGCTCCAACCCTCTACAGTACCAACAATACATTACAAGCACGCTGGTGCCGATGTAGCTCACTATTCTGTGTGTGCATTCCCCGTGGAATCTCCTATGTCAGTACATTACCGTATAAGTGGAGGAACTGACTGTGGGGACTCTTTCATACACATACATACAGTACAAACACAATTGATCTTCTAGCAGCATGCTCAGAAAGAGGGGAGAGAGGGGGGGCTTGCAGAGAGGAAAGATCTATACATTTACAAGTAATAGATCACAGGCACTCATACGGAAATAATAACTTTGCATTGAAGGGGACAAAACACCTGTTTGATAAGGATGTGACATGGGGCCAATATCTCCCCAGAACATTAGAATATATCACATTACATTAGAATATAGTGCATCATAGCAGCCATTGGTATTGAACTGTAAAGATGTTTATAGTAAGTCATTTATACTATTTTAGGAACAGAGTACCATGTAGTACCATGTTTTTTTCCTTCACGGACACATTATCCCTTCGGGATTATCAAATGCTGAATATGTGTTGTGAAAACATTTGTACTTCAATCAAATGGTGTTCATGTCAATCTTGTGTTTGCAACAGTAGTTCACTGTGGACACGTTAGTGGGAGGACGTTGTCATCTACTATAAACAAAGGTTTCAGGAAGCATGGGGACGCAGAATGATAATGCTAGGGTCACTCCTTCACATTGCCCTTTTCTGTAAAAATAAATAAATAAACAGATATAGATTTGTATATTTTCAGCAGTACAGAGGCTGCATACTTGTTAGTAAAGGGAATTATTTACAAATTGTTCTTTTTTAAACATTTAAAAAAGAAAAAAAATATATATATACTAATATTGGCTTTGCAGCTGATCGATTCTCCCCATGTATATTTCTGTTGTATAAGAGTGAGGGCATTAGTTACTTTAAATAAACACTTTCTCTTAGATCTGGGTTGAGGCTGCTGTGCACTCAGACAGCAGTCAATGACATGTTTGAAATTAAAATAAATGGACTGAAGAGAGTTGATCTGTGTGTGTGTGTGTGTGTGTGTGTGTGTGTGTGTGTGTGTGTGTGTGTGTGTGTGTGTGTGTGTGTGTGCAGCATTGCGTTCGTGCGCGCTTGTCTGTGTAGTGAAGTGAGTTGCTCTGTGAGAGACTAATGAGAGTGATCACAGATGCTGAGAGACAAAACAGTCTGAAACAGAGAGGAGCTTGTTCTCTCCCACTGAAATAGAGGAGCCTTTAAAGAATATTATCTTTAAAGAAATAAAAAAACACAAAGAGTGACAGTTAAGAATAATGATGGAATTATATTTCCTTTAAATTTAGAAACACCCTAAACTCCTAGTACTGCGACTAATTCACCATTCAGCTATGAATTGGTTGCATGACATTGAGACCACTGCACATGACTGAATGCTTATCCTGTTTGTAATGTACAGTAACAACATAATGCATTGTGTTTGTGTGGATTTGATCTCTACCCCATCTACAGTAAAAATGTTTGTAATGTACAGTAACAACACTATGCATTGTGTTTGTGTGGTTTTGATCTCTACCCCATCTACAGTAAAAATGTTTGTAATATACAGTAACACTATGCATTGTGTTTGTGTGGATTTGATCTCTACCCCATCTACAGTAAGAATGTTTGTAATGTACAGTAACAACACTATGCATTGTGTTTGTGTGGTTTTGATCTCTACCCCATCTACAGTAAAAATGTTTGTAATGTACAGTAACAACACTATGCATTGTGTTTGTGTGGATTTGATCTCTACCCCATCTACAGTAAAAATGTTTGTAATGTACAGTAACAACACTATGCATTGTGTTTGTGTGGATTTGATCTCTACCCCATCTACAGTAAAAATGTTTGTAATGTACAGTAACAACACTATGCATTGTGTTTGTGTGGATTTGATCTCTACCCCATCTACAGTAAAAATGTTTGTAATGTACAGTAACAACACTATGCATTGTGTTTGTGTGGTTTTGATCTCTACCCCATCTACAGTAAAAATGTTAGTAATGTACAGTAACAACACTATGCATTGTGTTTGTGTGGATTTGATCTCTACCCCATCTACAGTAAAAATGTTTGTAATGTACAGTAACAACACTATGCATTGTGTTTGTGTGGATTTGATCTCTACCCCATCTACAGTAAAAATGTTTGTAATGTACAGTAACAACACTATGCATTGTGTTTGTGTGGATTTGATCTCTACCCCATCTACAGTAAAAATGTTTGTAATGTACAGTAACACTATGCATTGTGTTTGTGTGGTTTTGATCTCTAC
Source organism: Salvelinus namaycush (assembly GCF_016432855.1). Taxonomy (NCBI): domain Eukaryota; kingdom Metazoa; phylum Chordata; class Actinopteri; order Salmoniformes; family Salmonidae; genus Salvelinus; species Salvelinus namaycush. The sequence continues at coordinate 17,710,769 of NC_052348.1, read as the reverse complement.
CCCATCTACAGTAAGAATGTTTGTAATGTACAGTAACAACACTATGCATTGTGTTTGTGTGGTTTTGATCTCTACCCAATCTACAGTAAAAATGTTTGTAATGTACAGTAACAACACTATGCATTGTGTTTGTGGTTTTGATCTCTACCCCATCTACAGTAAAAATGTTTGTAATGTACAGTAACAACACTATGCATTGTGTTTGTGGATTTGATCTCTACCCCATCTACAGTAAAAATGTTTGTAATGTACAGTAACAACACTATGCATTGTGTTTGTGTGGATTTGATCTCTACCCCATCTACAGTAAAAATGTTTGTAATATACAGTAACAACACTATGCATTGTGTTTGTGGATTTGATCTCTATCCCATCTACAGTAAAAATGTTTGTAATGTACAGTAACAACACTATGCATTGTGTTTGTGTGGATTTGATCTCTACCCCATCTACAGTAAAAATGTGTGATGGAGAAGACTAGGTCAAAGTGCATACAGTATGTTGTTAATGTACAGTAAAGATAATAATATGGACGTTCAGCAAGTACTGTAGATAAATGAAAGAGAGAGAGACAGAGAGAGAAAACTAGTTGGTCTATTTAAACTCTTCCCCCGCAGGGTAGAGTATTTACAAGGAAACGGTTATCATTTAGTCTCTGTTGCGGATCAAGATGTCAGGCTCCACAGAGAATCTTCCCAGTGCTGTGAGGGGCAAAAGTGCATTTTAAGAGCCTCAGGATCTGAAGGGGGAAAAAATTATTTGCAAATGTCCAAATATCTCTAATTGACCTGGACTATGGCCTGTGTGCAGGAACTGTTTGAAATCGATAGCGAGTGCATTAATGCGCTTTTTTTCCTGAAGAAAAAGTACTGTTGCTGCTCAAAGGAAGAGGATCATACAGCAGAAGCACAACAACATATCATTAAGTCACTGTGGACCTGATGATGAAGAAGCCTATAACTACCTCTCATAATGGAGGACTGGTCTCAATTGCTTGTGTTGAATGAATTGCGATTCCTTTTCCCCCACCAATCAGACAGGGAGTTACCTACTGCTACTCGAGTTGCCCATTTAGTGTTCAGTACTGTGTACATACTATACATGTCGTTTATGATAGCGTACACAAACACATTAGTCCCCACTGAAATACCAGTAGGCTACCTCAGAGTCAAGTGTATTTGTTTCTTTGTGTGTTTAGTGAGATAAATCAATGTGCCGTATTGCAATGGATGATGGGATTCACAATTAGCCCCAGCACAGTGAATCCCTGAGTGTCCGTGGGTGGGTGGTGTGTGTGGATAATGACTTACAGTCAAGCTGACACTCCTTCACTCTTCCCCCTCTGGCCCTCCTGCCTGCGGGTCCCTCTCCTGTCCAGGTGCCTTGTGGGTAACGGCCAGCTAGGCGAGCTAGGCCAGGTGGGCGAGGAGAGCCCCTCCCTGGTGGCGCTGGGGCGTGACAGCTCGACGCGCTCTTTGACCTGCAAGGAAGGCAAAACAACATCAATGGTAATTCCCCTTCAAACACATTAACTGGGATGAACCGAGTCCCACCGAGCCCCTCTGAGTGGACTCGCATTGATCGCCCAGACTCCAGAAATCTATGAATAAATTTAGCACTAATTGATTTTTTTTCTCAATTTTTTTTTTCTCAACAGAAAATAAATCTACTAATTCTCTGAGTGGAAGCGATGAATGTCAAAGATGGGAAAACGGCCTTTTCTTTACTTAAAATTAAGAGGGAAATACAATCTACGAGCAACAATAAATCCTACGAAATTCTGAATAGTAGTGGCCCAACGGCCAGTCCCCTAGACCGGTTTATTTTTACTAGAGCTAGTACTTTTATCATTTTGAGACTTGACAAGAGTCAATAGAAAGTCCACCTTGAGCTTCTGTAGCCAAGTAAACAAACAAAGAGAATTCATTGTATCGGGCTGCCGTGGCAACAACCCCAGAAATTAACCCATTAGGGTCTTAGGATTCAGCTACCTTTTAATTGCTTTCAAATGGGGATTGGAGTAGCCTGATGGTTAGAGGGAAAACGGTGTCACATCTGCATTACAAGGGTTTTCCATCCCCTTGCACCCGCGAGTTGGAGGAGTGATATTGTCAATATTGGAAGAGGAAAACATTTGAAAAAGATCCAAAAGCTCTTGAGTGTACGGTTGGTTGTACATTCTGGCACCAAAGAGAGAGAATTGTTTTTTAAATAATGTTCAGAATCTTTAGAAATAGTATATTTCGACTTGATAAAGAAGCGATTGATTGAGAGAGCAATATTTTTTCCTGAAAATTACCTTGGCAAACAAAAATCCCTGGTCTCAAATACTCTCTCTCTCTCGCCTGTGATTTCATATTACGTTAACAAACAACAAAACATTCAAATGGTTGTTGAAATGCAGCACACAACTGACAATTGGAGTCCCAGAAAATAATACTCATTTCTGAAGACAGTTGACCAATATCAGAAAAATACAAGTGTACAGTAAATCAACTTTGGACATCATTGCAGCACCTCAGCGTGACATACTGTCTACATATGTAGTACCCAAGCCTTATATTGAGAAGAAATTCAAATATGAGGCTTTGTGTAGTGCTATAAAACTAGCAGAACATAATACCCGTTCCAGCCTTCTTCCAAGACCTACAAATAAACATTCAAACATGGATTGATGTTCTGAATGTAAATTACTACACTAAATAAAGACAGGACACATAAAGAGATGGCGCATGTGTGAATGAAAATATATCCTCACATTTTTGTCTGATCTTAATTTTTACCCATTAAGGTATTCTGATGGTGAGTTTGTACTTTGTACTTTGCAGTGGTATATACTCGGGCAATCACCAAATTAAAGAGACTGCTTCTTCTAAGACTGTAGGACTCATGGAGTTGAGCTGCAATACTGGCCAGATTCAGGTATCATACTGCCACCTGTTGGTGACAAAGCAGAACAACAGGAGAAAAAGGACTTATTTGGAATTTAGAAATTGAAGGAAATAACTACCTACAGTACAAAATGCCTAATAACATTAGGATACAACAACTGTGCTTATCATAAATAGCTGGTAAAACACTTTTAATTGCAGGAGACTACTACACTAATTTACAGCGGAAATATATCTTCACCGTAGGTAAACTGAGTTCCCTGGGTCCCAAGCCCCACTGAATGAAACACGTGCTTCTGACAATGGTACCTTATTCCATGTATAGTGCATGGACCCAGGTCAAAGGTAGTGCACTACATATGGAATAGGGTGCCATTGTGGACGCACCCATGGGAGTAATACATGTGGGTATACTCTCATCATCAAGTGCAAAGAAAGAAATCTCCCTGATCGTTCCTCTATGTTTGATGGATGAGTTGTGCATATAATGACTGGACATTACCTCTGTAAATAAACAGGCTTCCGCATCACAATGCCCCGACAAGCACAACATCTGGGGGCGCCATGGAGACAGGATCAAAGGGCTTCTAGAATCTAGCGTCCTCCCCGGGTCTGACTGTACCGAACATGCATGGTGACATCATTCCCTTCAACAAGCAGCTGCATTGTTTTCCTATCTAACTTACAAGTACATCATCATCGACTTCATGCTAGTTTGTTAATCATCAATGTCTTGTTTTTTTGGATCGCAATTTGTTCATATTGGTTGTCAGACTGTTTAGTGATGTTGTAGCAGCTGGGTTGAAGTGGTGCTGATATACACCATACTGGTCAAACTATGAGTTGAGTTCAACATTCCAACACTTGAGGACAGGTTCCCTTAGTGTGGGGTTGATAGGGGACACACTGTGCTGTACAGAGCAGCCAGAGGTTTGACATGGGCCTATTTATTCTCCTTTAATCCTGACAGAAAATGGCTGCAAGGATCCAAAAAGAAAAACGAATGCTGACGAATTCATGACCAATGCAATTACAACATACAGACAGCTTCCAAATTAAGGAAAAGTGACAGAAATGAAATAATGACAACTTTTCAACTAAGAAATACACACGATTATGCCGAAACGTTGCTGTAGCCAACACAGTAAAGTGCTTAGATACTGATAATACAGCAACACCACATACTGAGTGTTGTCCTCACCAGCACTTTCCAACTGTCAAATCCAACAGACAAATCCAACTGACAAATCTCACCAAATAGCAAGCCTGTGTTCTTCTGTACTGTTACAATGTGGGCCACAGTACTACACCACACATTACAGATGTAGGATCTTAATTTGAGTCAGTTTGCTACAGCAGGAAAAGAAACCTGTAGCAACAAAAAATTTGAATGATTTCGTGGATTATAATTAATGAACATTTTTGTAGGGGTCGATACATTTTCCGTAAGGGAAAATCAAGTCTGAAATTTCAACGTGGAAATTAAAAACTTCAGAAGCCTTTTTAAACCTCAAATACACTACACATTTTAAAATGTCCTGCATTGCAGGGTGATCAAATTACGATCCGACATCTGTACTCTGGGTTTGTGTAGGACAAGTCGGACAAATGCTCTAAACCTTAATCAGTCAAGCTGTATTCACTCAAGTGATTACAGGGCCTTGTAAAGTGGTGAGCAAGAGCATCTGTCACTGGGGTTGAAATGATTTCCAAACCAAATAGATGTAGTCTACGTACCTATCTGTAGGCCTTTACTGGGATGCAGTACTACATAAACAGTTTCCTAACAGATAACAATTTCATAGCTCCATACCACACTTAAATCTAAATATTTATTGAATGACACACGTTTTACTACAGAAATGTGTTTAATCTGTCTTGTGTGTCAACTAAAGCAATACAGTCTTTCAAATCAAACATAAACATTGTGTATTACGAATTGGGCACGCTTAAATCATCTTTTCACGGGAAAAGTATTTTGAATTACTGCAATTTAACATGCGTTGAGGGAAGGAAGGACTAAATAAACCTAGTTCTGGGAGAGACCAGGCGTTGGGGGAAGGAAGGACTAAATAAACCTAGTTCTGGGAGAGACCAGGCGTTGGTTGCCAGGTTCTTGAGTTTCATTGTGTTTGCCATCTCTAAATCTCCCCAAGGCTATGCATCTGGGGCGGGGGGGGGGGGCAGGATGTCACTTTGGTGAACTAACCGCGAGGGAGAGAAGGGAAAATGACGGCATCATCAGAAAAGTGGTTTGCGTGGCGTGGCGAAGCAATCCGGGCTAATGAGGGGCAGGTTGGGAGAGGAGGGAGGGAGTAGAGGGGAGCGCCCGCGCCGTGTGACGGCAGATGTGTCTCAGTGTCACTCCGCATCCTGAGCCGAATGAATCACCCAACAGATGTTTAATGTCAAGGCCGGGCTGTCACGCCAGCCAAACACACACACGGCCAAGCCACAAGCATCCATGCAGCAGTATACACACACGCAGCACAATTTACCACTACGATAGGGAGAGTGGCTCAGCGAGGGGACAGGTTAGGCCTGGGCACTTCACCTCTATGTGACTTTGACTGGGGATACCAAAACTAACTCAAACCATATCACACTAGATAAGAGAGTTTCTGGTAAAGGAAAATAAGAGATACCACAGCTACCCTTAAAAACAAACATGTATCGGTCTGTCTAAGTCTTGGTTGGACTGTAGAACCATTCAAAGGGCTTATTATTAACAAACATGTCTTGAGCTGAGCAACAATGTAATCACAAAGAGAAAAGTCCTCTTCATCTTCTGCTTGTACCATGTGTCATCCTCTTCCAAAAACAAGCAGTCAATATTCAAAGATATGAGTCTCTTTGATAACCTCACACCAACACTCTTTACAATCTTCTCCTTTCTTGTCTTCTTTTCCATTCTGGGACGTTTCATGTCAGAGACAGTGTAATGATATTTTTGTCAATACCTATGGCCAACAAACTTCTGTAGCCCCCTTCCCCGTGTGATGTAATTTTTATCACCTCGCTCGTGTTCGCTGCTGCGTGGAGTTGTTGTCTTCAGCATTGCCACTGCCTTACAATCGGAAGAATACACTCTCCTCTGGAAGACGGCTTGAGAATGTGCAGCAGCAAAGGTAAAGCAGGGGGGTTTAAAAAGAGTTGCTGCGTGTTTGAGAATATTCTTGAGGCCCCTTTTCTCTCTGTTGGAGAAGCCCAGGCAGATAAAAGGAATCACTCGGGTGGATTAAAGTGCTCAGACTATATCAACATCAAACCACCAGAGTTTTTGCCCTCTCCATTTTTCAACCACAGTCAATAGATCTAAATATTTTACTGTGCCCCGGCCAATTTATTATTTGATGTTTTAAAAACTCGCGTGGAATGAAAGAAAATTCATTAAAGCGGAGGGGGCCCCTGAACGAGCCCGTATGCGATCAGCTTTGAAAGTCGAGTTTAACTGGGATATTGATCATTCTCTTTCTTCTGTGACAAAGGCCACCAGGGAGGCCGCCGGTGTCGGAGGATGAAGGCAGAGCTGCCAATAACCGCCAGACAACAATGTACACACCGTGTTGTAGGTGAGACTGGGAATAACTGATCCCACCGCTGACGCCAAAAGCTCCACGGAAGCCAATACTCTGGGAGAGGCCCGGGGAGGAGGACTGACCAAACACACAGCAACACATACTTGACTCTTTGTTGTGTGGTCAAATGAAGATCAAGTACATGTACTACCTTGGATGCAATAAAGGACTCTTGGGGGTTAACGTTTGAAATACACCACGGAGGAAAGAGTTAGGTTTCCTAGGAACTCATTGGGTAGGTTTTGCACACTTCTATAGCATGAATGACACATTTGACTGATCGAGTGATTCAATTATATTTTGGAAGTTTTAAAATGCTTTACTTCATATTACGGTATACATTTACGGTTATTTTACAAACATGACTGTTTCTATCACATTTCTATGAAATTGAGACTTTAATAATTCAAACACAACCTCTTATATTACAAAGCTCTTTTAATTTACTATTATAGTGAATTGACAGTTAAAGTTTTCGGAAAACTCTAAACCTAATTACTAGAGATGTGTAGCAGAGGGGGGAAAAGCTACTTTCAGAACACATTCCTCACCAGCCAGGCATCAAACTCCAACACAAAGAAAACAATGTCTCTTAAGTGTTTCCCTCTTCAACAATAATGTTGTGTGCGGCTGGTGGGCATGAACCTAGAGCCCTGGGAATTAGTTACAATCATCAAAACAAAATGCCCAAAGTTTGTTTATTTGTATGACTGCGTCTTCTGACATACTTTTGTAATGACCATGAAATGTAATGATTTCCATTCCATATTCATGAATCAACAACCAACTCACCAGATTTGTTTCTAGTAATATTAGAGAGAAGGCTAATTCAGTCGCTGGACTCCAGACATGCTGTTTGTTTCAACGTCTCCAGATGTTCTTTGCATTGTCCTTTTTACTCACTGACAAATGCGTGTCTTTTCATATTTTAAATATTAACCCACATAAATAGTGTATAAAAATACACTGTTTAAACCTGGAATACTGATCTTATGTTTTGTATTATTTTACTGTTATTTAGCTTTTAAAAACTGGACTGAAATATTGGTGGGGGATTTCATTTTTCAGGCTCTTGCGATTGTATTGACCGAAATGGCAGCAAAGAGGCAAAATCACTGACTCTCCTTCCAGTCCAATACCCCTGTCCAGATGCCTCTCCACTCTTCGCTCCCTGGCACTGCCCTGTGCCCCCTTCCCTGGCCACTGCTCTCGGATATAATTACAACCCATGGCTGTTTCAGCAGCGTGGTGACCGATGCCGTGCATTAGCAGTGTGTCTCCCGTTGGCTGGGCGGCTGACGGCCCACTTGATGGCTAGATTGGCCTGGCTCCTGTCCACACAGCGATCACCTCACCGGGCTCAGACCAACAGAGCGGGAGCCTCTCTCGCTCTTCCTCCCCTCTCCCCTTTCTCTCTCTGTACGCCGCCTTCCCAGCTCCCACAAGGTTATCAGGGGGAATTACCATTCAGCGGACTGACGGTTGGTAGGTCGAAAAGGAGGAGGAGGCAGGAGGAACCGCTAGCTGGCCAGAGGTGAGAGACACTTCCATCGATGGATAAACAGGCAGGCAAGCAGACCTGCTGGGCCACCAATTCCCCCGGCCCAAATCAAACCTCTCACCCAGGGCAGAGTAGTGCTGGCTGGTTTCTTTCAGCTCCTCTCTTACTGTCAGTTCACCATGGCAGGTCTGGAGAGAACAGAGGGGTTGAATTAAAGAGGGTATGTGTGTGGATCCAGGACACGTAATGTGGTAGTGTGTTGTAGTGTAGTGCACCCTGGGTCATGTCATACTAGTCTGTTCAGAAGAGACTGACTGAACACCTCTCTGGTTAGCAGCACATTTGTACAGCGCAAGGCAAACTACATGAAATATGGTGTTGATTCACAAAAGGATGACCTATCATATGAAGTGGCTAGAGGTTTGGAGTGGGTCAGGACAGGATGATGTGGAAGAGAAGGCTACACATGAACAATGCTGGGAAAAATCAAGTCAAGCCTTCTTCCTGAATCATATGGTTCATGCATGCAATGCTTCGTTCATGACATTTCCTCAGGTTGGAGCAGGTCAGAGCAAATTCAATGTGCAATCTATTATTCTACTTATTGCTGAGCCATCGTCTAACATTTTATAATACAATGTAAGACTCTTATCAAAAAGTTTCATTGAGTATGTATAACATGTTTGGACTATCTAGCTAGGCTACATGTATCTGGCTGACCAGTCAAACTACAGATGATGACCTCTCCTAGTTAGTTAAAATAATATTTTGTCAAGCTAGCGTGGATAGCTAGCTAATTGACTGAGCAAGTACAATAGAGGTAGTAGGTATTGGCTAGCTAGCTAGCTTCAAGGTGATGCCACATGCTACTTTGTAACATGTTTAAATAACGGCGGCTAAAAACAACAACCAACCAACAATATATGGTTCACTGTTACCTTAACTCCACCAGAGGAGGCTGGAATTCGACATTACTTGCCAGGGAGCTGTTTCTGGTAACTGCTGCACTGTGCCCGTGCCATCACCAGCATTAGCAGTGCCACTGTCAGTCACTGGCAGCTAGGTGGAGCTAATCAAGACCAATTAGCCGCAAAGGAGAGAAAAATATATCTGGGATCCTTGGTACGTCCTTACCCCATTGAAGTTTACATTTAAAATGGTTAAGGTTAGCTTTAAAGTTAGGGTTAGGTAAGGGTTATGGTTAGGATTAGGGTAGGGATTAAGGTTAGGGTTTAGGGTAGGGACGTCCCAAGGATTCCGGATAGCACTCACCGAAGTACTGTAGACCTATCTAGAAAATATATAGATTCTATGCATTGCTGTGTATTTCAGTGTATGCCTCTCAATATGAAATGGTTAAATGTATTCATATATTTTTAGTTCACACTTGAACTTTCTTTAACTGACATTTATATAATTGATAATGTAATATAATGATATAATGTGAGTTTTCAATGCCAGTTCTTTCAATGAGGGACAGTAACTGTATCCTTGCTCTCAATATTGTCCTTTTTGCAGGAGCCGTCCTTCCGCCTGCATTCACCTCTCCTTTGAAAAGGCACAGCGGGAGGTGAGTCGTGTTCTGTTATTCTTTTATTGACTGACATGGCTGATGAGAGAGCCCGTTCAGGTCTCTGGCAGGAAAGGGGGAGAGTGAGCTGAGCCGCTGAAGTGGTGCCTGGCCAGGAGTGAGGTGGGACGACACCACACCGCCACGGCACCACGTCTGTCCTTCATAGATATTCCATACGCGGCTTTACCCCCGGTTGCCCTGTCAAGGTCTCCGACCCACGCTCCCCTCCGAGGGGGCTGAGACAGGGTCATAGATGACACAGAGCGCTTCGCTTGCCAGACGTGACGGCACAGCTGGTGGCTTAATGACAGAGGGGCCCTCCCCGGCACACACCTGCCCATCCCAGGCAGGGCAGGCAACCTCGTGAGCTGCCGTGCCACGTTGGACGGGCAGATGTTGGGTCAGAGAGAAGGAGACAGAGACAGACGCACTACAGGGACCCCTCTCCGGTTCTCTCCTCCCGCCTGTAATTGAAAATCATGTAAGAGGTCAATTGTGTTCAGCGAGCGCTCAGCTGTCCCTCTCTGGTCGTATCCTTCCAGAGAAAACATGACAAGAATAACGCTCTCCATCAAGCTCAATGCATGACAGCTTTTGCCTCAATTACTGCCCATTAAATATGGACGACCATATACCATAATGGCCATGTAATGAGAATATCTGTAAATATTCGGCGCGGCATAAATCTGCATAGTCAAGTAGGTGCAGCCCATCTGTTGGGGGCCATGGTTACGGGGTCCCAAAGAAAGCCCTAATCATTGGGTACATTACTGAGACGTTGTTATGACATTGGGTCTCCGGGTGGAGGATGACTGCATGCGAGGGGGCCTGGAAATGATAACAGTCTCAGGTGATTATAAAATGGAGGCCAACGCCAGACCAATACAACAGTAACCCTGTCCAAGCTAGTACAGTGTAGTGTGGACCAGGCCAGCCATCACCTAACTGTCCTGAATGCCTTAGTCAGTCAGGGTGACCTTTGGGTCCGGGTCTCTCTCTGATGAGGAGTGGCAGGGTTCTGGGTTCTAACCCCCCCCCCCCCCCCCCCCCCCCCCCTAAGGGCCTTTCTGTGTTCATGGTTCTTTTAAACAGAACCAGCAGTGGACCTGTCAGAGACTATCAGCTTCTCCACATGTCAGGAGAGACAGTCTGGAGATGTCTGGAACTTCATTGGGTGCGGGAGGATCCAAACAGACTATCAGGAATCATTCAGGAATACCAAGTTCGGTGATTTGAGGTAAACATTTGATTCGAGGCCACTTTGCGGTCTGTTCGAAATTTGGACGTGCACTTTGAAAAATATTGGAATTCTGACAGTATGTTTCAATAGGTTCTTTCTTTATTTCGCTCGGGTTGAAAGGTAAGGTTTCTTGGGAGTTGGATTCGCTGCAAAAAGGTTCAATATTTCCGAATACGAGTCTCCGAAAAATATGGTTTCAGGACAACACAGTCGAAACTATGTAAATGAAAGACATACCCCATCGACGGTGACATTTCATTCTGGTTTTATTTCAATAATTCATGAGGTTTGAAAAGACATTAGGCCAAACGAGGAACACATGAGGCTAGCGCTCAAACATGTGGTTCGGGAGAGGGGGAATTTTTAGGACTTAACAAAAACAAGTGCTGTGACGCGAGCGCAGAGCGCAAACAGGAAGGAAACAACACACTCCATAAACTCTCCCCAAATGAGTATGTTATCAATAACACTTGTGTCTGAGGGAGAGACTAAATGTAGCCGCGTTTCACAACGTGTGTTTTAGGTTTGACTGCCGTAGCCTTTGCCAATAACAATGTTACCCGCAATCACTATCCAAACCGCACTGCCTTGGCACCGTCTTCTGTCACAAATTATGTTTTGGTTCTGACCGAATGCTACAGCTTCCTGTCTCGTTCTGTTTTCTCTTACCGTCTTTGTTATGAGCCTCAGCCAAAGACAGGCTTTTTCACTTTAGCAGGGAAGGAAATGCACATGGAAACAGTTGGCGCAATGACAAATGTGAAATATAGGTCTACATATCTTTTTATGTTGACTAAAAAGGGCATGTGAATCAAGTCCTTACCATATCTGATGACGTGCGTGCTGGTGTATGATCGCCCATTGACCGGAACACCACTTAAACAATTGTATCAATTTACATCACTAACGTATTTACCACTGGGCACAGACGTTAGTTCACTGTCTAGTTTTGATTTACATTTGGTTGAGTTGTCAACTAACCGTGAAATCAACAAGAAATGTCACAAGGTTATTGGCTTTAGGTTAAACTTTTTTTTTTTAAATGACTAAATGCCCTTAGATTGATTACTTTTTGCAAATCAAATCAGTTTTCCACGTCGATTCAACATCATCACATAGATTTTTCGCGGTTGAAATGACATGGAAACAACGTATATATTAAGTTAGTTTTTGCCCAGTGGGTTACCACCTTCTGAAACACAAAAAGTACGTACAGTTTTAGGTTTGTCATATCTAAAAATCCCTTCTTCTTTAGCCATTTTTTCACTCTCTTTGTGACTGTGTCTGTGTGTGAGAGAAAGGCAGTGTGTGTGTGTGTACCCACTGGTGAGTGTGTGTGTGTTTCAAATGCGAGACAGCTCCTGGGCTTGCTGAACTTTTGCTTGTTATCAGGAGCTGGGAGAGAGATGGAGAGAATTGATCTTTTGTCTGCTGGAGGTGCACTCCCCTGGGCCGGACTAGCTCTCTCTTCCTTCCTCTCTCTCTCCCTCCCTCTCTGTTGTTCTCTCCATCCCTCTCTCCCTCTTTTTCTCTCACTCCCTCTTCCTTTCTCTCGTTTTCTATCCCTCTCTCTCTCTCTCTCTCTCTCTCTCTCTCTCGCTCTCCAACCCTCCATCTCTCTGTCTCTGCATGGCGGCTACCTCTCCTCCAGCTGACACTTGTCCTGCCGTTGCTGAGAGGAGAGATGTGCGCTGAGCGCCTGACACCAGGATTGATCTGATCTCGCTGTCTCCCCATAAGCTCCATCTCATCCCTCGCTCCCAGAGACTCCGGAGGAGAGCAGTGATGGAGGAGAGAGAGGAAAGAGGAGAGCAGAGATGGGGGAGAGAGGAGAGGCTATTGTCAACCCTTATCCTAGCGTGTCAAATTAGAAATGTACTGTGGACACGGAGTGAGGATTCCAGAACACACGGAAGTTAATGACAGGAGAGGGGTTGCAACACAAAGCTCACGAGACTGGGTTGCAAGAGATGTGAGTGACATTCAAACAATCCAAGTGGATGATTATTATGAAATCCTAAACATCACTTTATACAAGTGGCTTGGCACCTCTGTCTTAATCGTTCCCTGAATCCATCTAAAAAGTATATTTCACTTCTCCCAACAAGTACTGTGAGTGAACCTCTGACCTCTTTTATTGAAGTGAACTAAGAATGGTATGTCAAATGTTATTTTATTGAGGTGAACTGAGAATGTAAAAACCAATGAGTCCTATGTTTCTGTAAAGGATATGCCTACCCACAGTGAATAACAAATCCCAGACATTTTCTTGCCTGGGCAAGGATACCAGCTATGCATTTTTTCTGACGGGAGAAAAACTCCAAGCTACAGTGTGCTGGCCAGATGTTGGTGGGAGTGAGAATGTTTTACCGAAGCCCACTAAATGTTTGAGCACACGCACGCACGCACGCACACACACACACACAGAGAGAGAGAGAAAAATCAAGACGTCACTCCAGGCCAGAAAACAGAGCACAAGTAAACTGTATTCATCTGATAAAACTTTATTTTTTATGGATTTGTACTGGAATCAACATAATATTTTCTGATGGAACAGAAAACACCAAGGAGAAGGGTGGAACCCCCTCTAAACACCAGATAATGTTGGAGGGTTGCAGAGTTGGAGTGAATGTTAGGGCAGCCTCCTATCCGCTCTTATTATTGTTGTGGTGTTTCTTCCTACTTTTGGTGTGAGTTTCTTGTCTTTGATTCAAACACTCTCACGTATTTTTACATATGATTAATGACATGGAACATACTTGTCAGGGTAGATTAGAAGAAAAGTACACTAAGCCAACTCTGACATGTACTGTAGCCCTCTCTCCCCCAACATACCTTGTTTAGAGTTTATTGTGTGCCAAGGGTATATTAGTTGCTATAGTAACTAATATACTATAGCAACTCCAAAATAATTATTGAAAAAAGTGAAAACCTAATTCTGGCCCTCGTCCAATTCTGAGGGAATAATGTAGGCTAGTTAATCAGAAAATGTGTTTCTTAAAACCAAGAGTTCATAAAAAAATGCTCATTTATTTAAAAAATCTAGGGGGAGGAATATACATTTTTGCTCACACTTGTGTATTGACGTATCATCAGAGCGCAGGGTGTAAGACTTTGTCACATATGAGGTTCTACATTTAGTAGAATACAGTAGCTGGATTATATTTGCACACCTTGACCAAAATAGCTGAAAATAGTGTGATAAAATGTCCTTTCAAATGAACATAATGGGACAAACGAACATAATGATGCAAAAGTGCGAAAATATCTTATGGAGTATTGCACTAATACAGTACAAACTAGTATAACCACATACTCAGGGGGTAGTTTGTTGGAGGTATTTGGGCACATATTAAAGTGACAGCTATATCTGACTGCCAGCAGGGTGCCGTTGACAGGGCTGTAAGCCATCCAAAGTGCATAATTAGCAGGATCATGTCATGTCGTATTGCCAGACTTAGGGAGATACGGTGGTAACGTCTCAGTGCAGTTTACCCGCTTCAAAAGGTGATCCATCTGCTGCTGCTGCTGACAACACTCACCTTGCCATGCAGGGGAATAAGCTGTCTGTTAGCTTACCTCAGGCAGGAGCGAAGTTGTGTGCTTGAGAATACAATGTGGTTTTACATGTACATTTTAGTCAATTAGCAGATGCTCTTATCCAGAGCGAGTTACAATACAGTTAGTGCATTCATTTTAAGATAGCTAGGTGGGACAACCACATACTCACAGGCATAGTAAGAACACTGTTCCTCAATAAAGCAGCAGAGTCAGAGTTAGAAGGGGGGGTTCAAGTGCAAGTGTTGGTTCAGGAAAGTTTGTGTTTTTTTCTTGTTTTCTTATATATATATTTATTTTGGGGAGGTCGAGGTGAGGAGGGGGATTATTTAAGATACTCTTTGAAGATGTAAAATATGCTAGTTTACTTGATCAGGTTTGGGTAGGTTACTTTCTAGATGTAATCTGTTACAGTTATTGTAATCGGTAATTTACTTTTGGATTACCTAAACTCAGTAACATAATCTGATTACTTTCAGTTACTTTCAGATTACTTTCCCCTTAAGAGGCATTAGAAGAAGACAAAAATAATCCATCAAATGCATTTGGAGTGTCGTCATAGTGGTCTCTGATTTGTGGTCAGATTCGCTCAGGGGGAACAAACTTAAACTTGTGCTTTTTTTCAATGCTGAATTGAATGTAATTGAGAACTTCCTTTCTGAATTCAAAAGAAAACCAATAAGTAATCATGAAATTTTTCGAAAGTATCTGTAATGGGATTAAAATATTTTAACTGGTAACGTAATTTATTAGTTACATTTGTTTCTAATCAGATTACATGTAATCAGTTCATCCCCAACCCCGAGTACAGTGAAATAGTGTACTTCTGGACGTAAGAGGGTCATTTAGTAGATGCTTTCAACATAGTTAACCCATGTTCAGTATGTTCAGTCTAGGTGGCCCAAGAAGTAACCAGCTCTCTCCTACAGAAGCCTTAGTGGAGCAGACTGATGATCTTTACCATTATTAGTGTGTGTTATTGGCATTGGGAGGAGAGGGTGATGTAATCTATTGTATTGTATCTATGTTAATCACCTCTTTTTGATCCCAAACAACTAGCGAAATATAACCACCAACAAGAAAATGATATATAAATATATAGGCCTAGCCTATTAAATATGGAATAAAGATATTCTATTTTTTGAACAAAAAGGAAAAAGAAGCAACTGAGCAAGAGATGAATCAAAACAAATGTCTGTAACTCCTGAAAGAGAAAGGTAACAGAGATATGTTGTTAAAAACAAAGGAAGGAAGAGAGAGGGGGTGGGTTGGGAGATGTGTTGGCTGCTATATACCAGACAGGTAGCAACTGCTAACATGATCACTTGCGGGGAAGGCGAGATGCCCCGTTACCCCCCGCAAGGGTCCAGGGGAGAGAGAGGAGCAGAGCAGGGATGGATGAATCAAGTTTAATAACAAAGAGCTCTAATTGTCCCCCTCCAACCTCTCTCCACTCCCTCCTCCACCCCCATCCCCACCACCATTGAACTCTAATTACGGGCCAAGCTCTCCACACTGTCACGCGATATTAAGTTGTTGAAGAGCGGGGAGCCGAGATCATCGATAAACACTTTCCTTTTGCGGAGGGAGGGGGGAGACGGAAGAGAGAGAATGAAGAAGAAGAAGAAGAAGAGCCGGCCCCTCCCTCATTCCTCATCATACCCCTGCCGTAACAGTGGGAACCAGCAGCACCTAAAGCCCTCCTGCGTCCATGAGAACGCCGGTGGGACTGCCCGGGAATGATTGCCGAGCAATAATCCGGAGCGTGAGCTCCCGGGCCCCGTCGAGGCCTCCCAGGGGCCCACCAAGCGTTGGTGCGTCTGAGAGGGAAAGGTGAACACGGTCACTCTAATTACAGGCCACTCACACACACATTCTTTCAAAGACACACGCACACACACACACACACACATTCACACATACCACCGGCATAAGTAAAGACAGGCCAATTAGGCAGAGTGGGAGATAAGGGGAAGTTTTATTTGTATACTAATTAAGACCCTGATGAAATTCAAAAGGGGGGGGGGGGGGGGGGGGGTGAGGTGGAGGAGAGGAGAGGAGCGAGCAGCCGGGTAATTGTGTCTCGGAGAAAAGGTTGCTTTAGGTGCTGTTATCTGAGAAGCACAGCCTTGAGATAGTTGCCCCTAATCCCGTGCTAGAGCCCCGGTGTTGCACTGCAAGGTCTCTCATAATTTGATCCAGGCCCTTATGAAATTGCTAGAGCTTTGACAGCGGGATCATCGACTGTGTTTATTGTCTATTTGGTCCTTGTTAGTGAGTGTGGGAGAGAGGAGACAAAAAGGAAAGTGTGAGATCACACGGAAGGTTTATTTTTACCTGGCGGTGTGAATGAAGGAGCAGGAATCTCAAGACAATGGATGTGAACTTGTGGTTGTCCCCTATTAGTGAAATTAACCCTAAAGCTGATTCATTGAAGAGACGCTGTGTTATTAATCATAATTAGTAGCGTGCCAGTACATGTGTAATCACCTCAAAGGTGTGACCATTAAAGCACTGAGTGGTCATTGGTCTCCTATTCACAAAGCTCTGTAATGAATACAGACAATAGATCATGCTTAGGCTATAGTGGGAGTCAGCACTACCAATACACTGAGGGCCAGATTAAACCTAGTCCTGAACTAAAAAGCATGTTCAATAGAGAATCTATGTTGAAACAGCTATTTAGTCCATCACTACGCGTAATATCTTTGTCTGTGAAAACCAGCCCTATGGGTAGGCCTAGAATTCTCTGTTATTTGTGTTTAAAACACAAGGAGATGAAATTCTCCTGGTCTGGTAGACGTGGCTGTGTGTTTCTAGCTCCAACTCCAGCTAAGCAACAGCGAAGATGATCAAGGAATTTGGGCATAGGCCTATCTCTTGAATCTCAACTCGGAGTCATTGTGTTCAAAGAGAGTTGAAAAGGAGTGAGTGAGTGTGGAAATAGTTGAAGCAGCTAGCCCTCGTAGGTTGATCATCAGTGGGGTAATTCCCCCCACGGTAGCAAGTACCTCCTCGGATCAGAAAGTGAAGCACATAGATCCAAAGTGAAAAGTACTCGTTATCATTAGGCTACCAGCTATTTACTCCAACGGTCCTCCATCTTAAAAGGGAGTTTTTCCCCCCTGCTAAAGATCAACCTGGTTGGCTCTAAAGCCTCATCAAGAACCGTTTCATCCCTTATTAGAGATTAGGCTCACAGAGACCCCCTGCGACGCGTTGTCACAGTAAACCGTGTTACCCGGGAATCAAAGCAGGTGCCCCACCGAGCATAGAGAGAGAGCGGGAGAGAGCGAGAGAGAGAGGGGAGGGGGAGAACGTCAGTAAAGCTCCGTTTTATCGGCCGAGTAAAGAAGATCGCATGTGGCAGGATCTTAAAAAAGTCAAATAATCTGGACGATTTGACAACTCTCGGCGGTGGAGGGGAGCTTGTTGCGTCATTGGGGAGACCGATTCTCGACCGATTTGGAAAACCCTCGGCTTCAAATTGAATTAGCCTGCGAGACGGAAATATTAATGACGTAGTAATGCGTCGCTAGCAAAGTCAAAAGTTAGTATGACCGGAGAAAGTGTGTGATGTTGAAGTGATAAAGAGAATTCGAAATGGACCCTCATCAGTGAAGAGAAGACATAGCTTCACACTCTTGAATCTGAGGGTAACTTTTTACAGTTGCATCATGGCAAGTCCAAAATTGCATGATTTTACTGGGGAATTGACTAAAACTACTTAATTTGTATCCCTGCAGTGGAAACAAATGTTAAGACAAATACCCTTTTACATTTTGAGATGGCAAATGTATCATTGGTTTATCATTGCTAGCATGGGAATTTTTTTGTTGTTGATTTTATCTCATCATTTCAGTTTAGTGAAGCCAGAGAATATCAGAGTGTTTTGTTATTCCCTCATTTCTCAACAGTCCAATTAATTTAAATCTAATTTGGATGAGCATTCACTGGGAGGATTGAGTTGAAAAAAAGTGATTAAAGATTCAAAAACGTAAAAGAACGCTGTGAGTGATTACAATCGGGCCATGGTCGTCCATTCGTGTAGTGAAATATCTTGACTAGAGAGAGGCATTAGCAGAGAAATGTAATAATGTATTCCCTTTAAGCCCATTAAGAATATCTATGTGGACACTTTTGATTGCTACAGAAAGTGTATCATCTAGGAATAGGCTTACCTTCAAACCATGTCTCACCCTTTCGTCTCTTTCCCCCCAAGCCACAAAGATCAACTGGACCAGGCTGTAATTCTTCAGACGTGAAGGTACACCAGAGAGGTGGGTGCTACAGAGAAGCAGGTATCAGCTAACCTCTGTCTGTTAGTGCTAGGGTTTTTAAAGGTGTCATTGACAAAGCGAAGACAAATGCTGTATGGCCACAGCATGAATGGCCACAGCACTGCTGGTTGTCATGATTGGTCATAGGGACAGATTCAAACCTGGGACACACCAGGTGAGAGGGAACTCTATGGACAATCAATCACATGAATTGATCAAAAAACAGCAGTACTTCAGACCACAATTGAATAGTTCTGTCATGATCTATATCATTGGCACTTTGATGGAAGACCTTTGATAATCTAATACTTTAAAAGTGTATTTATATCAACTTGATAGTAAATCACTTGATAGCCCAAAAAAACAGCAAGGATTGCATCTTTTTTGTTTTATTGATTAAATGCAAAATTAATTTTGTTTACTTGTTTCCTGCTCACACATCAGTCCAATCTCCGTCCATCTGATAGGTTTCCCTTCTTGAATTTGTCTTGCAAATATTTATTTGGAGGTGATGCAAGCCATTGCAACTGTGAGAGGGGTGGTCAGCGTAGGGTTGTGGGATCAGTGGGAAGTAACACACGTACCACCGATACCACTCCCTGTGTTCCACTGTGAGTTGAGGATTGGACAAAGAGAATGCGTGTCAGTATTGGATTGGACAGTGATACAACACGATAGCTTACATGTCATGGATGCCAAACAATAACACATCTTAGTTTGGTTGGTGCATCCCTTGACGTGAAGAACTATCAAAGCCTGTTTGCTTTTACTCAGTGATCACTTCTCTCTTCCAAGGCTACGTGTGCCTTTTACATTTTTTTTAATGTAGTTCTGTCTTTGAGCTGTTCTTGTCTGTTGAGGTTCTGTATTTTGTCATTCTGTATTATGTTTCATGTTTTGTGTGAACCCCAGGACAAGGAG
The DNA here is from genome assembly GCF_016432855.1 of Salvelinus namaycush. Taxonomy (NCBI): domain Eukaryota; kingdom Metazoa; phylum Chordata; class Actinopteri; order Salmoniformes; family Salmonidae; genus Salvelinus; species Salvelinus namaycush. The sequence goes on along the minus strand of NC_052348.1, from coordinate 17,691,227 downwards.
CTGCTGCTTTTGCAACAGCTAATGGGGATCCTAATAAAATACCAATTACCAAGAGAAGGGATTGTCTAGTCTACAGAGAGAGAAAGAGAGAGAGAGCGAGAGAGATAGAGGCCCATTCACAATCCACCCTGGGGGGTCTGGCTGGTCTGAGTGTCTTCACCGGGGATGAGGCTCCGATCTGGGGCTCGGCTTCCACCGCTCCTGGGCCCGTCTGTCTGGGTGGAAGATGAATCTGGTCCACAGTCAACCGTCAACCTCCAGCCCCCAACAGACCCCCGACCAGCCTACAGCCCCCAAACAAGCAACCATTTCCCATGCGCCAACCAAATGGCAGGGGCTCATGAGGGATAATTGTGTGTGTAAGTAATGTTGTTTCTTTAACCATTGCAACTCTAAAGCCCCTCAACACTTGCCAGGCCGTCATGGTAAGTAAGAATTTGTTCCTAACTCTCCTGGTTGAATAACAAACCAAATAAAAAGCAGAGCGTAGGTCCCTGCTTAAGGACTCTGTCAGGGGTTGGGGGGGGGGTCTATAAAACCACACCGACAGGGGGTAAACAGTGCCGAGTCAACCCCGGCGACCTCCACAGCGACGCCTTCACTGTGTTATTAGCCCGGGGCCCTCTGGGGAAGGAGGCTTTGGAGAGCTGCCCACGCTAATGCCACGACAGACAGACAGACAGGAAAACTGGCTGGGAAGCACAATGAGGCCTAATTAGCACAGAGACCTAGCAGCGTTAGCAGTTCTCGGCTACGCGCTCCCCTGGATAGCTAAACCCCCAGCCCTTCTTTTCATTTACTCTACTACTCTCGTCCATTCATCCATCCATCCAGTGGCGTAACACATTTTTTAAGCAAATTTCCTTCATTTCTACACATAATGCCATAGGGCAGAGAGAAAACTGCAGTTTTATAACTAATCTTAAGCTATTCTACAAATTTTACAATGAGGCTGAGAGAAAATATTGCAGTTTTACAGCTAATTTCCTGTAATTCTAAACATTTTTGCCATGGTTTATGACATGTTCACATGCCTTGCCAGGGCTGCTGGGGTGTGTGGTACACTAGTACATCCATCCATCCATCCCTCCATCCATCCATCCCTCCCTCCATCCATCCATCCATCCACGGAATAAAATGTGCGGGTTAGTTCACATGTGGGAGAGCAGGGAAATAGGAGAGCCCCAGCCTCCCATCCTATCTCTGGCCCCAACGTCAAGCCTCAGTCTGGGCATCAGGAGGGGGCAGAGGTGGTGGGGGTATATTGTCTAAGGGTGTCGTTTAGCAACAACACACACCATTTATGTCTAGAAACAAGGTACTGTAATTTAGAATGCGTTTCAGAGCAATTAAAATTTTACAGGCACAATTACTTATTTCCCCACTGGGGCAGCCACAATCAGAGAGTGTTTGTGTGTGTATATGTGTGTGTGTGTGTGTGTGTGTGTGTGTGTGTGTGTGTGTGTGTGTGTGTGTGTGTGTGTGTGTGTGTGTGTGTGTGTGTGTGTGTGTGTGTGTGTGTGTGTGTGTGTGTGTGTGTGTGTGTAATGGGTTTATGGCCTTGACGCCGTGGCACAAACATGTGATGTCTATCGCCCAGCTCGGCCGGGGCTTCTCTCAAGGCTACGGGCCTGCGTTTATTAATTGTGGCTAAAGTTGATAAATAAAATCAGCTGTTTACTCTTATGCTAATTAGCGTTAGAGATCAAATTTATGATTTCATAAGCACATATTTCTCCAAAGGCTTAGGCCGTATGCCCCCTATCCATCGGTCATATGCTGCCTTGTAAGTAATCTATCTGTTGGGAGAGGAGAGGGGCCGAGAGGGGAGCTTGGACGAACACAGGCAGTAAATACTAATAGTACTTAGTGGGTACTTTGAGACTTGGAGTATTTCAGGCGATTTATTGAGCTAACTGGGCTTCTAAAGTAAAGATGCTAGAATGAAGGACTAACACACAAAATATGACAATTTGTAGAAAAACGGAGCATCACAGGCTAACTATCATTTAAATAAGATACCTATCTCACAATCAACACACAGAGAAAATAATATAGTGTGAGATTAGATGTCACATCTATTGAGTATTTGTCTAATTTCTCTCCCTTATTTGAGGTAGAGTACGGGTTAAGGTCTGTATCAAGCGACCCGTAGTGGTTTGAGAGATTCTTCTAACATAAAATATGAAAAAGCGCTCTGACAGAAGCCCTCTTCCTCGGGTAAACTCAGTGCACCAGCTTCACTGCTTCACACAAACACTTCATCTGTTTTTAACATCATAGCATGTCGGTGCCACCGGGCTCCTAGTCCGACTATCGATCCAAGTCACGACATCAAGGTGTAGCGTGGACGCCAGAGCCCGTGAAGAGTACCACTGTGGGACCATCCAGAAAGGGAAGACAACGTCCACATCTCTAGCCTCTAGGCCATGCCCGGAAGAGTGACAAGTGCTGAAACCACTTCAATGGACTTCACGGTGCCCCTAGCCCTTTCTAGTCCCTGCTTCAAAGCCAAGAGGAGCCTCTGGCAGTTCCCTCTCTCACTCTCTTTCCCTCTCTCCCTCGCTTTCTCTCTCTCCAGTCCTTTGGGGTGGCTGGTCCTCCTCTCCTCTCAGGCCTGTCAATGTCAAAGCCTGACTGAGTCCAGTCAAAGTCAGCTCTCTCTTTTCCTCTCTCTCTGATGCTCCAGTCTCTTCCCCTCTGCATGGCTGGCCCTATCTGACAAGTGGAAATCACAGAGATCCTAGCTCCTCGCCGAGCGAAGAAGACTTCTGAGTGCCGACTACCCTACAGCGATCAGTTGTCCTGAACCTTAAAGATGACACAGAGTGCATACATCTCCCTGAACTTCAGAAACTACTTGCAGTTTGAGTTTCACGAAAACATTTGAAAGGGGGCAAGGGATATAAAAATGGTCTGCCTGCTACTCTGCTCGTGATGTTTTTTTTACTTTCTAGGATAAATAGAGAGGGAGGAAAGACGGGTGAGAGAAAGGGAGCTTCAATTGCCAAAAGGGACCTTGGGTTTTGCCCTGTGGGCATGGCAGCTTTCATTTTCCTCTGCCTCCATCACTATTCCCCCCGGTTTCCAGAGGTATGATTAAGTTTCACATATTGGAGTTATATCTGGCAACACGTCTTGTTTATCTGCTGGACTTGATAACTGTACTGGTCTGAGTCCGAGGGAGGGGGGTAGAGAGAGAAAGAGACTAGAACTCAATCTCTCTGTTTGACTCATTGATTTAGCCAGAGTTCATTGGCAACCCTTTCCAGCCACTTGTTATCTCAAGCTCCAGATTGGACCCAGGGTGGACTCCCCAGGACCCTCAGACCCCCCAGGCTAGCTGGGCAAGAGGCTGGTGATCAAGGTGGGCTTTCTCTGTCCAAGACAGGGCAGACAGTTATTCTGGGTGACATGATGGGTTTTACTACCGGGTAATCACTGTTTGTTTGTTTGTGTGTTTGTTTATTTCAATTAAAGTCCAGCCCCCAAAGTTACTCTCCTGATGTCCGCTATGGGACTTGGTGGGGCGCACTATGGTTCAACCCTTTGTTTTTTATTTTAAAAAACGCCATCTATTTTTAATAGGAGAGTCTAGGCTTTTTTAATCAATACAAACGCTATAAATTATATTCCGCTCAAGTCCCAGGACAGTATGAGGGCGAGGAGGGGAGGGGTGGGGAGTTCTTTGGCAGAGGGGTGTAGGATGGAGAAGGAGTGAAAGGGAGGGGGGCTGTGGAGAGACAGGAGGGATGATGGCAGCCCAACTCAACTCAGGGATCATTTCACCAAAGCGGATGGTGCCACGTCTCCCAGACCTCTTATTGTCAAGGACTAGAGGTGTCCAGCCGGAGGAAGAGAAAGGAGAAAGAGAGAACGAGGAAGGGAGAGAGAGAGAGAGAAAGAGAGAGAGAGAGAAAAGGGTAGAGCTGTGCTTGCTGGACCCTGGCTGCGTTGCAGCGAAGCCTCAATTATTCATGGTGCAGTGCACATGTCAGGAGGCCGCCAGACAAGCACAAGAGCAAGGCCGAGCCCGAACGGCGTGCGAATCAAACGGCCGCGTCCACGGGCAAACCAGGCCCACAATGCACCTGGAGCAGAGCAGCAGCACGCCTCACCACGGCCTATCTCTACTGTTCTCTGGATAAACAGAGAACAAGGCTACCTGAGCACCGGCTGACTGCTTCTCCTCTGGAGCCAGGAGCTGCTGGCCTGCTGTTGTTGTTGGGTTCCATCTGCTTGTGGCTCATTACTTTTTCAACCACTTTACTCTTAGACCTTCCTATATCTCCTCTGTGGTTCCACTCTCTGTGAGGGTGGGCGCAAGTCCCCAAAATGTCTACGTTAGTTTGGGTTGTGAATGGTTTCCCCAAGTGGCCAGAGTGACTGGATGGTGATGGTTCTGGAATCTCATATTGTCTTTGTTTTACTGTCGACCGCTGACTGACTCTCTTCTCACTTTCTTTATTCCCTGTTCTTGCACCTTCCTCATCTATTGTCTGTAGACCATCCAGGCTGTATCACAACCAGGCGTGATTGGGAGTCCCATAGGACGGCGCACAAAGGTGAAATAAAATTAAATAAAAAGTGTCTCAAAGCTGTTAGAATTCCATGTATGTTTATTGTTCTAGTTGCCAAAAGAGCCTTTTACACTTGGCCATTGTTCAACACCAGTCAATTAACACTTTCTATTCCACTTAGAGGTGGTAGAATTATGGACTGTTGGCGCTATGGCGACCGTGGGCCACCCAGGGCTATGGGCAGCCGTCCCAGAATCTTCTGAGCCCGGTGCAGGCCCGTGACCTCTCCGTGCTCCCTGTCAGTGACAGCGGGGAACCAATCAGAGAGCTCGTCACTGGCTGACCCTGTGCTGTATTTTAGCAGAGAATCAGGACTATGACGTTGGTGAGGCCAAATACGGGGGGAAATGAATACACAGTACATTTAAATCACAATCTTGTGAATTTGCTATTGTTTACAGCATAAATTCACCCCTGTTTTGGGTTGATGCTATCTTCCGGGTAAAACTATTTCTAAGAAAACTTTTCTAGGATATTTTGAGCTGATTTCCTACTGGAAGCATCCAAAATGGTCTATTTACATAAAAATAAATAAAACCTTTATTTAACCGGGTAGGCCAGTTGAGAACAAGTTATCATTTACAACTGCGACCTGGCCAAGATGTGCGACAAAAACAACAGCACAGAGTTACACATAAATAAACGTACAGTCAATAACACAATATAATTTTTTTTGACAAATCTATGTACAGTGTGTGCAAATGTAGAAGAGTAGGGAGGTAAGGCAATAAATAGGCCATAGAGGCAAAATAATGACTATTTAGCATTAAAACTGGAGTGATAGATGTGCAGATGATGATGTGCAAGTAGAGATACTGGGGTGCAAAAGAGCAAGAGGGTAAGTAATAATATGGGGATGAGGTAGTTGGGTGTGCAATTTACAGATTGGCTGTGTGCAGGTACAGTGATCGGTAAGCTGCTCTGACAGCTGATGCTTAAAGTTAGAGAGGGAGATATAAGACTCCAGCTTCAGTGATTTTTGCAATTCGTTCCAGTCATTGGCAGCAGAGAACTGGAAGGAAAGGCGGCCAATGAGGTGTTGGCTTGGGGATGACCAGTGAAATATACCTGCTGGAGCACGTACTACGGGTGCGTGTTGCTATGGTGACCAGTAAGCTGAGAAAAGGCGGGGCTTTACCTAGCATAGACTTATAGATGACCTGGAGCCAGTGGGTTTGGCGACGAATATGAGGCGAGGGCCAGCCAATGAGAGCGTACAGGTCGCAGTGGTGGGTAGTATATGGGGCTTTGGTGACAAAACGGATGCCACTGTGATAGACTGCATCCAGTTTGCTGAGTAGAGTGTTGGAAGCTATTTTGTAAATGACATCGCCAAAGTCAAGGATCGGAAGGATAGTCAGTTTACGAGGGTATGTTTGGCAGCATGAGTGGGCAGTCACAATAGGGGCAGTCCTTTTTCACCTCCCAGCTATTCTGTACAGATATCAGATACACAGAGACACGGTACAGATATAAGGAACTTTTCAAGGATGATTCTGGGGGTTTCTTCCTGGTGTGTTTTCATACGGTAGATCTGTTTGATATAGCATTGTTTATTTTCCTCTGGGTTTTTGCACTTCCATGAGCAGTGACATGTTCTTCTGAGTATTTGTAAGCTGGCAAATATCAGCTTTCACAGACACCCTGAGAGAGAGGGAGAGAAAAGAGAGAGAGAGGGAGAAATGAGAGCGAGAGAGAAAAGAGAGAGGGAAAGAAAACGAGAGAGAAAGAAAGGAGAGAGAGAGAGACAGAACTCCTCTGTGTCGAGTAGTCCTCAGGAGGTGCGGCTCTCAACACGACTTGACAATACATCATTGGCCAATCCCTTGGCCCTCGTATTCTAAACTGTATTTTCCCTGCTCGACAGACAGACATGAAATGTGTACGGGTTAAATAGGTCTTCTGATGTGGTCAAGTCGAGCAGAAGCATAGCATTATGTCCCTAGGAAGAAAAAAATCACTTTTTAGAGGCGTTGGTCGTTTTACCGGTCAATGAATCTCTCTCTCTCTCTCTCTCTCTCTCTCTCTCGCTGTCTCTCTCTCTCTCTCTCTCTCTCTCTTGTCTGGGGATTATGACCTGCAGAAATGTAACATGTTTCTCTTGGACCTGAACTCCTCAACATCAATTTAAAGGAATGTGCAGGGTAGGGTTTGTGTTGTCCACTCTACTCTCTCAGGGAGTTCACTCCAATTCCCCTCTCTGTTTGCTGCCGCATGTAATATTTATTACATTTTGCGGGGTGGAATAGGCTTTTGTATTAAAGGTTAGACTGATAGACTGTCAAGCTGCAAAAGGACAGTTGACGAGACCCTGTAAGGATGCTGATGAGCCCCTGATAACCATATGGGACAATTTGCCTTAGATATTACCTGGCTTGTGTCTATTTAATACAAATGCTGTCCTGAATCTTACAAACAACACCAAGTGGGGACCGTGCCTTTGTGTGCAATGTCTGCAAAGTGCAATGCAGCCTACCACCAATCTGAAGCTTGATGCCATGGTTTAATGAAATAACCAGTCAAATATCTGCTGATGTGTTATGTGTTATGTGTGTGTGTGTGTGTGTGTGTGTGTGTGTGTGTGTGTGTGTGTGTGTGTGTGTGTGTGTGTGTGTGTGTGTGTGTGTGTGTGTGTGTGTGTGTGTGTGTGTGTGTGTGTGTACAGAAGGATTAGCAGTATCGGTCTAATACCATTGCCAGTACCTCCGACATACACACACTGCTGCTGCTGCCCCAGTTACTCCTCTCCTCTCTGCCAAAACTGATCCCTCTCTCTTTCTCTCTCCTGATGGATGACAAACCTCTAGAGAAAAGGAGGACAGAAATCCCTCCTTTTTTTCTCAGTGAAGACGGTAATAATAACTCATTAATAAGACGCTACATCAGCTGTTTTCCTTTACCCAGAGATCAGTGGCGTTCTTCGTCTTCCGCCACATATTTCCCCTGGAACCGGAGGAGCTTAACTGAAATAAATACTACATGTTTACGTTTAGTTTTTAATGTCCGTCAGTTGTTACATTGAATGACTGATCTCCGGATCAAGAGTGTATCAAAATGTAATGATTTCGCAATTACATAACCCTTTATCCACTTAAAATCTTCTATTGCGGGCCTTAAAGGCCCAGCGCAGTCAAAATTCTGTTTTCCTGTGTTTTGTATCATATTGTACAACAGCTGATGAAACTAACACTGTTAAAGTGTGAAAAAATGTGATCAGTGTTATTTCCTGATAGCTACTGGTTGAAAATATAATCTACACGGGTCCTTCTAATCAGCGGGTTTGCATGGGCGGGGGTTTCGGCGTTCCATGGTGACATCACCATGCATAGATAATATGAGATGTAAAACAGGTTCCTAACGAGTTCAGGATGCCAACCTAGAGGTCTGTGAGACCTAGGAGTTTTCCTACAGGTCTGTGAGACGTTCACAGCGATGGGGAAAGACGTTTTGATCAAGAGAGGCCTTTAGAAAATATGAACATTTTCTCTACCTAAACATCTTGTAGTTAGTCATTTTATAATTTGATTATACTATATTTAGAAAGCATATAAGTCATTTCAAGCCTTATTCATACAGTTTTGTTGAATAGGAAATACATAATATAAAATATTTCATATCTTCATCATATTTGTACTGTGAACTTGAGCTTGTGTCCTCATAAGTGACTACACCTCAGCAATTTCTTTTTTTAAATGAGCAGAAAGTTGAGATTTTAACCTCAGCATTACTAGTTATTGTTTATGGTACTCTCATGATAGAGCCTGTCACGCCCTGACCATAGAGAGATTTTTATTCTCTATGTTGGTTAGGTCGGGGTGTGATTTAGGGTGGGTTATCTAGGTGAATTATATTTCTATGTTGGCCTGGTATGGTTCCCAATCAGAGGCAGCTGTTTATCGTTGTCTCTGATTGGGGATCATATTTAGGCAGCCATTTCCCCATTGTGCTTTGTGGGATCTTGTCTAGGTATAGTTGCCTGTGAGCACTATTTTGAGCTTCACGTTTCGTTTGTTCGCTTTATTGTTTTTTCCCTTTGAGTTTTCTATTCCAAATAAAAGGATGGAAACATACCACGCTGCGCCTTGGTCCAATCATTATGACGAACGTGACAGGGCCATACTTTGGGGATTATGTAGATTACATTTTAGATTTCATTTAGTTACATTTATAAAATGTCCAATGCAGCTGTTTTTATCTCAATATCAAATCATTTCTGGGTAACAATAAAATACCTTACTGTGATTGTTTTCAATTAAAATGGGCAAAAATAAACAAAAATAGCTTCTTAGCAAAGAGCAATTTCTCAAGCAAGAATTTTGCTAGGATGGTCTGGGAGTGTTGAGGGGGAAATTAAAAACTAGCTTTGGAACCCTGTCTTATTGGTCTATTAACTATTACCACATGGTGATGTCACCATGGAAAGGCCAAAGGTTCATCTCGTCAAAACAGGCTGAAATTTCAGGCGGTCTATTCAAACAGCTCTTACACTAAAAGGGCAGTATCATAATTTTCACAAATTCACAGTATTATTCCAACTTCATATTGTGGAAATATGTAGAAATTTACAGGAGCAATTATGGTGCTTTGCTCAACTGCTTTGCTCAAGGGCACATCACCAGATTTTTCACTTAGTCGGCTCAAGGATTCAAACCAGCGACCTACTGGCCCGTCACCTTTAACAGGAGACTCACTGCCAGGCTACCTGCCTCCAATGTTCCCTCTAAGCTGCACGGGGACTGCCGCGCAGAAGAAATATCAGTCCGTTCACTCAACTTTCTAGAGTTTTCTCCGATTGTTAACACTCAACGTTTCCCTTTACTGTGGGAATTGTGATCGAATCAATGCAATATTAGCCACTTTCAATGCAACATACCGAAACAAACTATGCAAACTTAGTATGCAAAACAAACTATGCAAGAGACCGTTTTGTAGGCAGAACGCATCGGAGTAGGATTCTATTGCATTGACAGGCACGACTCAGGCCCATCTAGTCTACACAGACTGGTGCGCCATAACCAATCAGAGCTGCAGTAGGCCTATGTGCAAATACACCGTTGCCATATATGATCTGTGCCATTCACTTTGAACTGCTGTTTACAGCATGAGCGGTCTTGAGTAGATTAGTTTGTTGTGAGATCAAAGAGAGAGCTGCATCAGCCACACACACACATTTGTTCATATTCTCTGCCAGTTAATGAGTTATTAGCCCAGTTATAGATGATTTGTAGACAGCAATGAAGGAGCGAATGCTTCCTACAAGAGCACAAAACATGTACATTTCTAGAGATCTTTGAAAAGCATGTCAGGTGAAGAGCTTTTTTTTTGTCTTAAAAGGGAAGTGTTGTACTTTAAGACATGCTTGAATTAGCTAAGTAGCCAATAGGCAGAGGGTAGAATAATGTGTCTGATTCTCTGTAATAAGGGTGTGTGAATAATAATGAATTTTATTTTGTAAAGTGGTTTCTTGCATCAAACAACACAACAACATTTTCAGTCACCTCCTTGTCTGTAGGAAAAGTAGATTAACAGGTTAATGTAAAGCCCTGTATGTTTTTTTCAAAAGTCTCATGGAATGTTTTTATTTAACTTGGCAAAATGACAAATTCTTATTTACAATGACGGCCTACCTCAGCTAAACCCTCCCCTAACCCGGACGACATTGGGTCAATGATGTGCCGCCCTATGGGACTCCAGATCACGGTCAGTTGTGATACAGCCCGGGATCGAACCCAGGTCTGTAGTGACGCCTCTAGCACTGCGCCACTCAGGATCCTTAGGCCTACATTGAACACCACACATTGGCTGCCACTGTAGGCTGAATGATAGAACAGCTATTTCCATGTTAAAATGTTATGGGATTAATTTTTTCCATTGTTTATGATGGTTGGCCATAATGATAGGCCTAGATTATGGTCAAATAGCCACTTAAAACTGTAACTTAAAGCGCGTACAGCCTCAGTGTTCACAGTAAAAGCGCGGAAGTTGCACATTTCCTGCCACCCCAGGAAACTCACGTTTTTGACTGCACTGGGCACTTAAGGGTCAACTGTGGACAGAGAAGAGGAAAGAGGAGAAGCAGCCGCCACTAGGCTAATTAGCATGGGCTCACTGCTCCACCAGGCTACAGTTAATTACACACCTGGTGTGGTGGCATTGGCTCTGTGTACACACACACACACACACACACACACACACACACACACACACACACACACACACACACACACACACACACATATATATAGACATACGCACACACAGACACACACACCCCCCCTGCAAGGGAAGAAAACAAATATACACCCAGCTAGAAAACACACACACACACACACACACACACACACACACACACACACACACACACACTAAAGGCACTCCCCCACACTGGCCTGTTGTGTGGACAATGCAAAGCAAGCGCATCGGTGGTCTGCCCTGAGATGGCTCCAGTGACTGCTTCATCAGCATCTCATCATTTATGTTATGTTAATTAGGTCCCTGTGGCTGGGCCTGGCTGCTAGCGGTGACTTCATGCTCACACCAAGGGAGGTGTGTGTGTGTGTGTGTGTGTGTGTGTGTGTGTGTGTGTGTGTGTGTGTGTGTGTGTGTGTGTGTGTGTGTGTGTGTGTGTGTGTGTGTGTGTGTGTGTGTGACAGACACGGAGAGAGAGAGAGAGAGAGTGAGAGAGAGAGAAAGAGAAAGAGAGAGAAAGCAAAAGTGAGAGGGGGAAAGAGATAGAGAGAGTAAAAATAGAGAGAGGCTCCTTGCAGACATCAGTCGCATTAACATGCCCTCAGCAATGGCATCAAACTGAGATATAGACAAGTCATAATTAATGCTAGTGAATTATTAATGGCACATGAGTCCTCATTGTGTGTGTATGTGTGTGCGTGCATGTGTCCATACCTTCTCAGTGCTTCAGTTGTTGCAGGACAAGTCTCTTTTCACACACACACACCTTCGCTGATGAGGACGAATGACATCACCTGGAACCGGGGTATAAAGCTCAGCTGCAGCTGCCGGGGCCCCAGCTCCGCTCCACCACGGCCCTACCTGGCTCATTAGCCATAGTCAGTGTCAGAGGTCAACACTGCACCGTGGAGCCCAGTGGAGCTTGGTGGAGCAGGGGCCACAGACACACAGCTATCCCAGCAGGAGCAGCAGGACCAGGGGCTGAGTTATTAAGACACTGCCTGCTGCCAGAGGCTGGTACAGGTCAACATCACACAGGTCTGGGAGGACTGGAGGATGTCCTGGGAGAGAGAGATGTAGACACAGATTTAAACACAAATACACACCCACACACCTCAGATGTACACACACACACACACACACAGAAGTACACACATACACTCAGCGCTCATGAACGAACAGAGATGCATAACAGACAGACAGACAGACAGTGCACACAAAGGTAAACAGTAGCTGAAGGTATGCCTACAGTATGTGAACTCAAAAATATTATGTGTGTGGGATTCAATGCAAAATACTGACCCAGGCTAAGTTGACACATATAGTAATACATAGTCACACCAGTCCAATACACATTGTGTAAGAAATTCTTCTTCTTGTGTGGTCTGTTTTATAGCCTTGATTTATAATGCAATTCCGCGAGGGAATTCAGGCTTTCAGTCGAATCAAAACGGGATAGGCCAATAGAAATGTACAGAGCTGATTTTATTTATTGATATGGCAAGAAATACATTGTAACATAACATATCCACACATTTTGCATTGAAAGTTTAGGGATTTGACCCAGTCAAAACCCAATTCAGAACCTAAATGTCTAATTTAGGAAATATCTAAACCAATACAGCATGAGACAAAGCCAAACAGATTTGTTACGGTACTGTATTCTAGTGGCATATACAGTTGAAGTCGGAAGTTTACATACACCTTAGCCAAATACAACTCAGTTTTTCACAATTCCTGACATTTAATCGTAGTAAAAATTCCCTGTCTTAGGTCTGTTAGGATCACCACTTTAGTTTAAGAATGTGAAATGTCAGAATAATAGTAGAGAGAATGATTTATTTCAGCTTTTATTTCTTTCATCACATTCCCAGTGGGTCAGAAGTTTACATACACTCAATTAGTATTTGGTAGCATGGCTTAGGTCAAACGTGTAGGGTAGCCTTCCACAAGCTTCCCACAATAAGTTGGGAGAATTTTGGCCCATTCCTCCTGACAGAGCTGGTGTAACTGAGTCAGGTTTGTAGGCCTCCTTGCTCACACATGCTTTTTCAGTTCTGCATACATATTTTCTATAGGATTGAGGTCAGTGCTTTGTGATGGCCACTCCAATACCTTGACTTTGTTGTCCTGAAGCTATTTTGCCACAACTTTGGAAGTATGCTTGGGGTCATTGTCCATTTGGAAGACCCATTTGCGACCAAGCTTTAACTTCCTGACTGATGTCTTGAGATGTTGCTTCAATATATCCACATGATTTTCTTTCCTCATGATGCATTCTATTTTGTGAAGTGCACCAGTCCCTCCTGCAGCAAAGCACCCCCACAACATGATACTGCCACCCCCGTCCTTCACGGTTGGGATGGTGTTCTTCGGCTTGCAAGCCTCCCCCTTTTTCCACCAAACATAATGATGGTCATTATGGCCAAACTATTTCTATTTTTGTTTCATCAGACCAGAGGACATTTCTCCAAAAAGTACGATCTTTGTCCCCATGTGCAGTTGCAAACCGTAGTCTGGCTTTTTTATGGCGGTTTTGGAGCAGTGGCTTCTTCCTTGCTGAGCGGCCTTTCAGGTTATGTCGACATAGGACTCGTTTTACTGTGGATATAGTTACTTTTGTACCGGTTTCCTCCAGCATCTTCACAAGGTCCTTTGCTGTTGTTCTGGGATTGATTTGCATGTTCACACCAAAGTACGTTCATCTCTAGGAGACAGAACGCATCTCCTTCCTGAGCGGTATGACGGCTGCGTGGTCCCATGGTGTTTGTACTTGCATACTATTGTTTGTACAGGTGAACGTGGTACCTTCAGGTGTTTGGAAATTGCTCCCAAGGATGAACCAGACTTGTGGAGGTCTACAATTTCTTTTCTGAGGTCTTGGCTCATTTCTTTTGATTTTCCCATGATGTCAAGCAAAGGGGCACTGAAGGTAGTTTGAAGGTAGGCCTTGAAATACATCCACAGGTAAACCTCCAAAAACTCAAATTATGTCAATTAGCTTATCAGAAGCTTCTAAAGCCATGACATAATTTTCTGGAATTTTCCAAGCTGTTTAAAGGCACATTCAACTTAGTGTATGTAAACTTCTGACCCACTGGAATTGTGGTACAGTGTGAAAAAATCTGTCTGTAAACAATTGTTGGAAAAATTACTTGTGTCATGCACAAAGTAGATGTCCTAACCGACTTGCCAAAACTATAGCTTGTTAACAAGAAATTTGTGGAGTGGTTGAAAAACTAGTTTTAATGACTCCAACCTAATTGTATGTAAACTTCCGACTTCAACTGTAGGTCATGGATTCTTGAAGGATTGGACAATCTTCTTAATATTAACAACATTTGAAATATATATTTTGATAGACCAGAGTACCAGCTATCACACCATGGAACAACCTAATTCTTAAATGTTTTCATAAAATGCAACTAACTGGATTTATGTCAACTCCTTCAGACACCGTAAAGGCATTTCATTTGTACATGTATTGTCCGACAAGAGTTTTTAAAGGCCTTGACTGTTTAATTCTAACATTAGATTATTCAAATATGTGATACAAATCTCCAAATGTATTTTGGTTTTATTTTTTATATTTTAATAAATGCTCCAGGGCTAATTTCGTTAGCATTTTGGCATGTTTTTCTAGGTTCAGAACATAAAACAACATGTATAAAGCAAACATTATCCCTTAGATCTAGAACAGTACATACTTCAATAGTTTAAGCATATGTTGCAGAACAGTGATGAAAGCTTTTCTTTCTGAATATAAAAAATAAAATGGATCTTAAGGGGGTTTAGCAATCAACCGGTTGACGAGCCACTGATTGAGTTGACAACAAATACTCAAAACACAAATATTTTTACCTCTACAGATAAAACATGAATAAAAACATGACCATTCTATCAGGAAATGAATAATATTGAAAATATTTGCACAATTCAAAAAGAAAATCTATCCCCTTATAAAATGCCCATAAAAGGAATTTTTAAGCTCAAATAATGCAACAAAATCAATATTTTTTAAAACTATAAAAATAAAGTTTCCCTGCTGGACAAGGATTGTCCGGACATTTAAGAACTCTTGAGGCAATACATCACCATAGGTGACACATAACTAATATGTCAGCATATAACTACAATATCCGAATATTATAGGGGTTTCAAGTTTTATTTTACTCCTTGAAAAGTCATGTGATCCCTCAAACACTACTATTACAGAAGTTATTTGCAGTTAAAAGGATATAAAAAAGGTAGAGTCCATTATTTATGTATCTGTGGTGTTGACGGAATAAATAAGCCTTTTTAGCACACACATATACACACAGACCAACAAGCTCTCACAGTCTCACGTCAAAATTAGACGTTCATCCATGTTTTTCATGAAGTGTTTTTCGAAGTGTTTAAGGTTAGTCTGACATTTAGGCATTAACTCCGGAATCTTAAGGTTAGGCATTAAAACTTCTTAGGGCTAGGCCCCTTTTTTCTCAATTTCCGCCTGAATGACGTGCCCAAAGTAAACTGCCTGTCGCTCAGGCCCTGAAGCCAGGATATGCATATAATTGGTACCATTGGAAAGAAAACACTTTGAAGTTTGTAGAAATGTTAAAATAATGTAGGATAATATAACACAATAGATATGGTAGGAGAAAATCTAAAGGAAAACCAACCAGAATTCTTTTTGAGAGACCATCCTCTTAGATAGGCAAGTAAAAAGTCTCCCTGGATGCAATTCCTATGGCTTCCACAGGGTGTCAGCAGACTATGTTCAAGGTTTCAGGCTTGTAACTTCAAAAACGAATAAGAAATATACGTGTTAGTACAGGGACACAGTCTTAGAAATGTGTGTTTGCGCGCGCCATGAAGACAGGACGCACCTGCTAAAATCGGGTTCCTATTGAACATACTTCTTTCCTTAAGAAATATTATAGTTTGATTACATTTTAGGGTATCTGAGGAGTAAATAGAAATGTATTTTGACTTGTTGAAAGAGTTTTGGGGTAGATTTTTGGATTCCTTTCTCTGCATGTTGAATGAGTGTATTACTCAAATCAATGGCGCCAACTAAACTGACTTTTTGGGATATAAAGAAGGATTTTATCTAACAAAACGACACTACATGTTATAGCTGGGACCCTTTGGATGACAAATCAGAGGAAGATTTTCAAAAAGTGAATTAATATTTAATCGCTATTTGTAAATTTATGAAACCTGTGCCGGGAGAAAAATATGTTGATGTGAGGCGCTGTCCTCAAACAATCGCATGGCATGTTTTCGCTGTAATAGCTACTGTAAATAGGACAGTGCAGGTAGATTAACAAGAATTTAAGCTTTCAGCCGATATAAGACACTTATATGTACCTACATTTTTAATATCCATAACTTTTATGATTATTAATTTGAATTGCGCGCTCTCCAGTTTCACCGGAAGTTGTCCCGCTAGCAGGACGCCTAGCCCCACGTTAACTGTGAATGGTTAAGGTTAAGGGTTAAGGTTTGGGATAGACTTAAAAGAAAAATCTCGAAAACAACTTTCTATCGCTGGAATTCGAACATACCCTTGTCACCAGAGGCAGATGTTGTACCTACTTGGAGGTAACAGCGCTCACTGTTGCCCCCTAGTGGCCGATTTCCATGTCATCTCCCGACGTCCTCAGACATGGATGGATGTTGAATACTGACTTGTATCACGGGTGACCTGGCTGCACACACACACACACACACACACACACACACACACACACACACACACACACACACACACACACACACACACACACACACACACACACACACACAACATTGAAAATGTATCACGGTAATCCAGTGATGTTTAAACCAGATGAAATTGTAATTACAGTGCTCATTATTTAAAGCCAGATCAAGGACAGGGGGAACCTGAGGGAGAGAAGTGGGTACCATGGGTGGCTGTAGTATGGGGGTGTGAGTGGTGTAGAAGGGTGTACCTTGGGTGGCCGTAGGATGGGTGTGTGAGGGGTGAGACAAGGGAGAAGGGGGTGAGGCAGGGCAGTGACCCCACTCAGTGTAAATGGGCCAAAGCCCCTATGAAGCCCCAACCCCATAAACACAAGACACATACCTGTACAGACGCACACACACACACACACACACACACACACACACACACACACACACACACACACACACACACACACACACACACACACACACACACACACACAGTCTTTCTGAGGAACATAATGACACAGCTGGAGTTGAACAGAACTCAATGCCACAGTAACAACCATGTTTATGGTGCATTATTTGGCTACTTGCCAACCCGTTGGAGTCTTTTTCTCTGCTCTTGTTGCATCAGAATGACACGAATCCAAAAATAAAAGGCAAGTTTGTCTACACTCTGTCTCTGTATTATGGCTGGCAGTTAGAGAAGGGGACATGAGGGAGGTTATGTCCTTAAGTTTGTCTACACTCTGTCTCTGTATTATGGCTGGCAGTTAGAGAAGGGGACATGAGGGAGGTTATGTCCTTAAGTTTGTCTACACTCTGTCTCTGTATTATGGCTGGCAGTTAGAGAAGGGGACATGAGGGAGGTTATGTCCTTAAGTTTGTCTACACTCTGTCTCTGTATTATGGCTGGCAGTTAAAGAAGGGGACATGAGGGAGGTTATGTCCTTAAGTTTAAAGATGAAAGGCTCACGGAGAAGGGCGACAGGGTTTGTCTGAGACTGGACTCCTGGGGGAGTTTTTCTGGGTAGTGATGGTGTGGAGAGAGGAGGGTGAGTGGAATGGTTATTGTCTGGTTGAATGCGGAGCTTTGGACACACGGGCCAAAAGGAGGGCTGCCCGGGGTCTCAGCATGCCAGCCAGCCCATCCCAGCGGCAGCGAGGCACAGGAAAACCACTGTAGCAAAAACAAGCCTCAAGATGTTGGAGAAGAAAGAAAAACTACTTTCTCCACAAAATCAACAAGGAGAATGTCAATGTTTGGTCTGAGGGAGAGAGAGACACGTTTAAATATACATTTATTCAGACCGGGCTGAGATCAAACAGCAACATTGATCGGCTCTTCCCTCAACCACCCCCCCCCCCCCCCCTTTCCTCCCTCCCTCCCTTCCTCTTTTTCCCTCTTCTCTGTGAGTATCGACTTTCTGCATGGGCCATCACCATGCCGATTCTGGCCCGCTGTCACCTGCCTCTCTTAGGGGCAGAGCCTGGAGTATTATGGGATAGAGTTCATCTGACGGCCTTATGTTGGGAGTGGAGGCTAAGAACACACACACACACACACAAACACCCACCCACACACGTATACAACCACCCACCCACACCTCTCTACGGGGCCCTCTTGTCTTATCACCAGGGACAAATTGAGTTCCCTCGACCCAGTCCGAACACAAAACAAGTTTCTAATCAAGACAAGGACTGGCCAACGGATTCCTGCCAAACCCCAAGCTACATTTCCCCAGTGTTCCTCATAGCCCCTCTCTGCATCGACCCAATGGGAAATCAGATTAACTCACTCCAGCCTATCAAGTGTAATTAGTCCATTCTCCGATATTGCTTAATTGCAAGGCCCAGCCTTTTTACAAAATGGGCCTGTCAGAACCCTTCCCGAGGTGATCAAATATTTACAAGGGTATTCAAAAGGTAGGACGCAGCTCTAAATTAAAAGTGGCATCCTGTCTCCAGGTAAGGAATAACAGACTGTTTGTGGAGTTAGAATGCTGATCGAGCCAGACAATCTGATGATGATGGTCATGAACAGCCTTCTACTCTCCAGACCACAACCAGTCAAATGGGCCGGGTCATATTTAATAAGCGGGAAATGGTTGAATATGATTGGATGAGCCACTTGTCATTTATTGTTTTCGACGAATCACCTCCAGACCACAACCAAACGCCACAGTCAAACGAGGTGGATCATGATGTTCAATAAGTGGGAGATAGTTGAATATGATTGGATAAGTCACTTGTAAATTATTTGTTCTGACCAATCAGAATCATACAATGCTTGGTCAACACTTGGACAACGCATCTCCAAAATAAGCCATAATGGACAATACTACATAGGTGAGCATTTAATAATTCATCAATGAGTGAAGTGTGTCATTAGGACTTGAGGGGGGAGCGAGTTGTGCTGCAGTGCAGATTCTGAAGCAACATCTCGTCGAGTGGAGAGAGCTAGAATGGGCAGAGGACGTAGATCGATAAGACCTGAGGCAGATACAGAGGGAGTGATGGGTACTCCATGCAGCATCACACACACACACACACACACACACACACACACACACACACACACACACACACACACACACACACACACACACACACACACACACACACACACACACACACACACACACACACACACACACACACACACAGTGGTTTATTACATTAGGAAGGCCAGCTGCTGATTCATGATGAAACAGATAAAATAATAACAACAACAAAACCAAGAAGACAGTTTTTTGGAGGGTATAGCTGTGAATCCCTAAGTTTGTTCAACTTGGTCTGTGTATTTCAGATAGACACAGGTGGCTGTATCTAACAGAGAGAAAGACAGCCCCATCTACATCAGTAGTGACTGAGATGGAGTTAACCTGTGCTCTCCAGGTAGTTACAGTACACTAGTTCTCTCATTTGTAAGCAGATCTCGGCTCTAAACAAGGGTCCAAATCAAATCACATTTTATTTTATTTGCCACATGCGCTGAATTACAAGGGGTGTAGTAGACCTTACCGTGAAATGCTTACTTACTTAAGCCCTTAACCAACAACGCAGTTCAAGAAATTGAGTTAAGAAAATATTTACTAAATAAACTAAAGTAAAAAAATGTTTTTTAAAAGGTAACACAATAACAATAACGAGGCTATATACAGGGGGTACCGGTACTGAGTTAATGTGCGGGGGTACAGGTTAGTCGAGTAGTAGCAGTGTAAAAACAAAGGGGGGTTAATGTAAATAGTTTGGGTGGCCATTTGATTAATTGTTCAGCGGTCTTATGGCTTGGGGGTAGAAGCTGTTAAGGAACCTTTTGGACCTAGACTTGGCGCTTCGGTACCGCTTGCCGTGTGATAGCAGAGAGAGCAGTCTATGACTTGGTTGACTGGCCAATACACTACAATTCTGCCTCACTACCAATTACAGATCTGACTCTTGTATTGAATCAATTTGTTCAATTGAAATGTAAGTCTATTAATCACCATCATCCCTGTGATGGCAGATGATTCATCTGGATACTGTAGATCAGCGTTTCCCAAACAATTCATCAAGATCAGCGTTTCCCAAACGATTCATCTGGATACTGTAGATCAGCGTTTCCCAAACGATTCATCTGGATACTGTATGCCAAACCTGTCAGCAGTGACTGATATGGATGTATCTGAATATATCCCTATTCACATATAGGCTCAACATGTCAACCAACTAATTGATTGTGACAATATTTTCTGAATGAATTGCTTTGACATGAACATGTTTCATAATAACAGATGAACTCTGTGTCAATAATAATAATATGTGTTATTTAGCAGAGGCTTTTATCCAAAGCAACTTACAGTCATGCGTGCATACAATTTAAGTATGGGTGGGCCCAGCGGGAATCAAACCCACAACCCTGGCGTTGCAAGCACCATGCTCTACCAACTGAGCCACACATGACCACTATATTTGGAGTGAACATGTCTGGTTTGATACAGACCAAGAAGGAGAATCTAGTGCAGAGAGAGTAGTAATCTAATTGGAGCTAAAGCTCCTCTTGTGGTCAGCCCAGATTAAGAACATCCACTATATGTCCTCTCTGCTTCCCTCCAGTCCAGTTCAGTCCATCAGCCAGGACAGAGCCACCTCTGACCCATCTGCTCTGTGGTTGGTGGGGCTGGTGATAGTCTAGATGTAGGTGACTGGTGGGTGGCCCAGTGGGACCCACTGTCCCTACGAGGGTGCCCCGCCACGGGTCACCTGGCGCCGCCTCTATTCCTCGTTATTTATCTCCGTCGGACAGTCCATTCCTCTTCCTGTCATCTCTCTCTCCTTCCTCATCCCCCATTCCCTCTCTTCCTCTCCGCTCCGCTCCGCTGTGTCTGGCTCTCGTCCTCCACTCTCCTCTCCCTGGAACTACAGCCAAGTGCCAGCTCCCCGGGCCAATGCCTGCTGAGTCCACCCCTCCACGCTGCCATATCCAGCCCCCCTCCGGTAGCCCCATTACACCCATCCCCCGCCTCGTAGGGTCATGTGACTACCTAATGATGGTGATGGCAGATCCAGAGCTGTGTGCTCTCGATGTATAAAGTTAAGTCCAGTAGTCTAGTGAGTTCCTCCGGCCCAGCCGGGGGTGGGGGGATGGGTTGCGGTCTCCTCTCCGTGGCCCAGCAGTGGAGGTAATTATTTCCCCGAGTTGGTTGGGTCTGGAACTTGTCTCCTTGCCCCCGCCAGCTCCCTCAGGAGTGTCCAGGACGCGGCCCCCTTTTATTTCTTTCATTAGGAAAGTAGCAGCTAACGGAGGCAAGAGGCAGGAGGCAGCCGGACAGAGTGAAGGCCCCTCTTTTGGCCGGTGATAAATTGGTTCGCCCTGCAGGCTGGAGGTAGGGGGAGGGAGGGGGGTAGAATGACACGCAGAGGACATGAAGGGGGGAAGAACACAAAGAAGAAGAAGAAGTCACAAACAACATTAAAGGAGGGGAGGAAATCGGCAGCAGATAAAAATATCTCGTTCAAAGAGAGAGCAAAGTGAAAGACAGGAGAAGTACACTTCCAGCTACAGTCTCTGTCCATTCTGGCCCCTTAAATAACAACCCTATTCTGGGGTTGTATTAGCAAGAGACCACTGGTCCGCACATCAAGGACAGGTCCCAAAGTGCGAACAAGTGGTAGGCATTAACATGAATTGAAAGTCTGGTAATGACAGGAAAATAATTGGCATCATCTTCACTAGAGTTCCGGTTAAGGTGGAGGAATCCTCCAAAGCCATTTTCGGCGGTTTTGTACCTTGCAATTACTTTGCAGCGCTCACAGGCAGTTTAAAGTGACACAGCAGTGTAAAAAAAAGTGGGGAAGAAACGAGGGAGCGAAAAAGTGTAATTAGCGAAAGGGTTTCATGTGAGCAGCTCTTTGATTTATAATTCAGTAGCGCAGCGCTCCTGCTAACCCAAGGCTAATGCTCTACTGAATTAGCTAGACCTGCGTGCGACTGGGAGAGGAGAGGGGCCAGCCAACCCAACATGGTGGGTAATTTGTGCTCTGTTTAAGGTGGGTTTAAAGAGGGTGAGAGACGTGAGGTCCATACCTGGCCCTGTCTCTCTCAACCATCCACCTGGCGGGCATCAGGCATCAGATCACAGGAAGAGGGGGAACATAGTAGAGGAGGGTCAGGGAGGTCTGGAAGATGGGAAGAAAGAAGGGTCTCGCTCTCTCTGATATCTAGCCAGATGAAAGGGATGAAGGGATAGGTTGGTAGAGACTGAGAGACCCCCCATCCCCCAAACTACAGGAAGGAAGAGGACCTCATATGAGGACTTCATAGGAGGACTGTAGTGACAACACCGATAGTTATTGTAATCTACTGCACACGCAGTAGGCGCTTTATGTGACCTTTCATCTGACACTCTGCGTCCGTGTCATAAGAAAAAGTCGGACCAAGACAAGACCAAAAATATGTAGTGTAGCTAATCCATTTAGAATAGTAGACATACAGATTCGTTTCTAATCAGATAGCTGCTTTGATGATGCTGCAGTGCTCTCTGATATAGTAGCCTGGTTTCTACTCGACACAGTTCGGCTTTTTCCTCCACAGTCAGTCTCCCCCTGGGTTCAATGATTCCCCCCTGATCATCTTCTTCTCTGACGCACTTATAAAGCTAATGTGCTGACTTTAGGTTTTCAACCCGCCGTGATCCCCCACAATCCCCTCTGTTCCCTCCGTTCCCCCATTCACATTCCCGAGCGAGGATCCGCTGCCGCGGCGCCGCCTTTGATCGCATGCAGGCAGTCCCCGGTTAACGGTTTAAAACGTCTCAATTCCTTGACGATGTTGGGCCTCGGCGGTTCAGTTAAAGAGTGTTTCCCCATCACCGCGCCCCTGTCCAAATTCACAGCTCTTAAACGAGGAGGAACCCCTTTCTCCCAGTTTCCCATCACCAGCACTGCTTTCAAGTTTCAAGTTCCCCTCGATAGTGTGCCGTAGATGTAAGCCCTAGATTTTGTCTCGCCCATCTTTGTCAAGCCCGTTTGCCAAATACTCAAAAGGGCCAATAAGCTAGGTCTTCATCGTTGCTCTCCAAGTAATCCTCAGCTCTGACTCTCTCTCAGAAATCAATGCAAAGGTTGAGAGGAGGTTAACTTGCAATTATTCACTCATTGGGGTTGGAAAGTAGTAAAATTTAAGGGATCACCCTTTTTTGTTAGTATGGGCATTGGTCTACATGATGCAATTAACTGCCCACATCTTTCAACATTGTACATTTGGGAACAACATTGTGTCAATATGTGAGCCGTTTCAAGAAGCTAGGTGTATGTCACATGTCACTACTTCACAGGAGAGACATTTGAACATATACACTACCGGTAAAATGTTTTAGAACACCTACTCATTCAAGGGTTTTTCTTGATTGTACTATTTTCTACATTGTAGGATAATAGTGAAGACATCAACACTATGAAATAACACATATGGAATCATGTAGTAACCAAAAAAGTGTTAAACAAATCAAAATATATTTTATATTTGTTTAATCTTCAAATAGCCACCCTTTACCTTGATGACAGCTTTGCACACTCTTGGCATTCTCTCAACCAGCTTCACCTGGAATGCTTTTCCAACTGTCTTGAAGGAGTTCCCACATATGCTGAGCACTTGTTGGTTGCTTTTCCTTCACTATGTGGTCCGACTCATCCCAAACCATCTCAATTTGGTTGAGGTTGGAGGATTGTGGAGGCCAGGTCATCTGATGCAGCACTCCATCACTCTCCTTCTTGGTAAAAAAAAAGCCCTTACACAGCCTGGAGATGTGTTGGGTCATTGTCCTGTTGAAAAACAAATGATAGTTCCACTAAGTCCAAACCAGATGGGGTGGCGTATCGCTGCAGAATGATGTGGTAGCCATGCTGGTTAAGTGTGCCTTGAATTCTAAATAAATCACAGACAGTGTCACCAGCAAAGCACTTTCACACAATGAGACCTCCTCCTCCATGCTTTACGGTGGGAAATGCACATGCGGAGATCATCCGTTCACGCACACCGCGTCTCACAAAGACACGTAGGTTGGAACCAAAAATCTCAAATTTGGACTCCAGACCAAAGGACAAATTTCCACCGGTCTAATGTCCATTGCTCATGTTTCTTGGCCCAAGCAAGTCTCTTCTTCTTATTGGTGATTCACACAATCTGCTCTGAAGAGTTGATGTTGAGATGTGTGTTACTTGAACTCTGTGAAGCATTTATTTGGGCTGCAATTTCTGAGGCTGGTAACTCTAATGAACTTATCCTCTGCAGTAGCGGTCTTCCATTCCTGTGGCGGCCATCATAGCACTTGATGGTTTTTGCGACTACATTTGAAGAAACTTTCAAAGTTCTCTACATTTTCTGTATTGACTGACCTTCATGTCTTAAAGTAATGATGGACTGTCGTTTCTCTTTGCTTATTTGAGCTGTTCTTGCCATAATATATACTTGGTCTTTTACCAAATAGGGCTATCTTCTGAATACCCCCCTACCTTGTCACAACACAACTGATTGGCTCAAACGCATTAAGGAAACAAATTACACAAATTAACTTTTAAGGCACACCTGTTAATTGAAATGCATTCCAGGTGATTACCTCATGAAGTTGGTTGAGAGAATGCCAAGAGTGTGCAACGCTGTCATCAAGGCAAAGGGTGGCTATTTGAAGAATATATTTTGATTTGTTTAACACTTTTTTGGTTACTACATAATTCCATATGTGTTATTTCATAGTTTTAATGTCTTCACTATTATTCCACAATGTAGAAAATAGTCAAAATCAAGAAAAACCATTGAATGAGTAGGTGTTCTAAAACTTTTGACTGGTAGTGTCCATAAAACCTTTTTTTATCAAAATGTGTTTTTTGGTAGAAATGCCTTCTGGAACATGTGAACTTTCATGTGCAAGCTGTACAAACAAAACGGAAACGACACAGGACGTCTTACTTATTTAAAGGGGTTCATCCATGTATATGGGTAAGAGTCTAGCTACATTTTCAGATATTATACGTTTCTAATTTTGTCAGAAAGTCATTTTCATTGCAAGTTAAAGCGTACTGTTAGCTAGCTATCGAATGTTAGCTTGTTGGCTTGCTAGCTAACGATACGTGTATTATCTGTGTAATAATTGTATTCGTATCTCAGAAATCCATTTGCATTGCTAGTTATATCCTAATGTTAGCTAGCTAGCTAACACTGAACATCATTAGTTAGCTTTAGCTACCTGCAGATTCATATCACAGCATTTCATGCATGGTGGCTAGCTATGACAATCCGTTTGTATTACTAGTAGTGCTATATGGGTTGGGACTATGGTTCATAGCCAGCTAGCTACATGTCTGAACAAAAGACCACTTCTCCAGATGATTATATGACCAATCAAGTTGTGTGTGTCTGGATGTGATTACGGCCATCTATTGTATTTCACGAACATGTGTACTTGACAATAGTGACCTATCCACTTAGCTAGATGTGGCTGGGGGGTGGTTATAGCATTTCTTTCATATGGCCCATGAATTTAGACAAGTGTGTCTGGGTAAGCATCATATAATAATGATAAAATATTTATACAATATTTTTATCCAGACACTTTCTATTTTTGATATTGCTACTATGCAAGTAACCATTTCACTGTACCATTTACACTTTCTGTAGTCTGTGCATGTGACAAATAAACTTTGATTTTATTCGATATAGTGTGTGTTTACCAGATACGGTAATGTGAAGAACAACATCACCTACACCATAGACAGAATAGGATATAGGCCAAGGACTATATAAAGTGTATTTTTACCTGGAGTTTTTCATTATCGTAGGCTACTACTTTCACCACTTTTAGTCTTGGGTTGTTTACTACACTACCTTACTCACTCTGTTTAGCACATGGCCTCACATGTGACTCCTTAAAGAGATGGGTGGAGCTAAGGCTTAAGAGGGTGTGAACAATGCTGAATAGGTGTAGACAAAGAAGAGCTCTCCAGTAGGTGTAACGAAACATTCAAGCATCATTTTCTGTGTGGTTACAAGCTTATCAACATTCAAGGCAGAATTACTTTCCCATTGCTCCTCAACTTCAGTGTATGATATATAATTGTGTAGCTCTGAATCTCTATATTTATCCAATGTAAAAAACACAATTTTAAATTTTGCAACATAAGACTGAATAGAGGTGGTCGGTCAGATATATCCTTAAACATGTGCAAACCTACCTCATACACCACTGGGTTAAAAGTTCAGTAGTTGAGCTGTTGTCCTAAACTCTTATTCTTCATGACAGAGGTGATGCTATCTAATGTATCCTGGTCCATCTATCACGGTTTAACTACTCTTCCACAGAGATGTGGCCATAGAGGTCTGCTGTGTGTGTGTGTGTGTGTGTTATGTTTCTGGGTAAAAAAATAGGCTAGCTCTGGGACGGCGCGGGAACTGCCAGCCACCTTGGCTAATGTCAACCTGATCGAGGCTCAACCCAGTGGGGTGGGATGTTCCACTATAACCCTCGGCACCGGGTCTAGCACCATAATTAATATGTTGTTGTATCAAAGTTGAAGCGTTTGCCTCCGAAATGTCCCGTGCACCGCTCCCCTTATTGAAGACCTGACCTCCAAGCAGCTGAAGGTTGCTCCGGAACTTGGCTCGCCCCTGAGCGAAAACATCTGCTCCCCTCGCAGGGTGGACCAGCGCGGCGGACCCTACGTCTCAGCTGGCTCCTCTAGCCCAGCAAGAGAGCCCTTCTCCTGTCCTCGCTCGCTGACCCCCGCATTTATAACCCCGCCAGCAGCCCCACACATGCCCCCTAGACCCGAGCCCCCGGCCCAGCTCTGGCCCGTTCCATCACCTTACTCCTCCTCTGCCCACGCCCGCCCGCTTGTCAGTGTGGTCACTCCACCGAGAGGACTGATCCTGTCTTGTCATCCCCCCATCGCAGCCTGTCGAGAGTAGAGGAGGGAGGGATGGAGGGAGGGAAGAAGGGAGGGAGGAGGAGGCATCTGTGGCGCTCCCACTAACCGGCGACTGTTGGAACGTTGACAGAAGCATCTGTCATCCCCTGCCTTCACACACTCACCTGCTGTCCGAGGGCCTGACTCTCTCATTCCCTCTCTCTCGCTTTCTCCTCCCTCTCTCGTCCCTCCCTTCCTCTCTCGTCCCTCCCTCTCTCTCTCTCTTTCTCGCTGCAGAGCTGATAGGAAGCTCTCCTACGCCTCCTCCAGAAAAACTCTGCCATCTCTTGTTCTTGTTTAATCTGGGAAAGGTACATACATTTTTGGACTTGAGGGTAAAAAACACAAATGCCATCACTATCCATTTACAAACTAATTCCACTTCAGATTAGTCTCCACCAGCCATCCAGTGTTTCAACAATAGCCATTTTGCATTACTGCTAATACATGACCTGTGCCACTCGGTACCAAATATTGTTTCAGACATTTAAATAAATCCATTCTTTTGGATGACATCTCACCTATAGTATTAAAAACACTATTCAAAATAACTACTCAATCATATGAAGTTTGTTTGGTTCTTTTACTTTCATACTAGGTCATTTAATAGAGTTCCATAGTTCATCACCGGGTCGAGTAACACTTCATAAACAAAAAATATGCCCCCTGAACATGGCTGTGGTGTTAATGAAGATACTGACCTGCCTGGCGATTACTTTATCATTCACCAATGGCACCCCTGCCCACCCCCCAACGAGCTGAAAAGTTGCCAGCAGCGGTGAGGGGAAGGATGCCAATCCACAGGCACGACTGACACACATACACACACACACACACACACTCAAGGACACCATCGTTCACTGAACTCTGGCAAGGTGCCCTTCAGAAGAAGCCACACAGTCCTGGAGTACCCTAAACCCTACACACTAAACCCTACACACACAGGCCTGGAATACTCTAAACCCTACACACTAAACCCTACACACACAGGCCTGGAGTACCCTAAACCCTACACACTAAACCCTACACACACAGGCCTGGAGTACCCTAAACCATACACACTAAACCCTACACACACAGGCATGGAGTACCCTAAACCCAACACACTAAACCCTACACACACAGTCCTGGAGTACCCTAAACACTACACACTAAACCCTACACACACAGGCCTGGAGTACCCTAAACACTACACACTAAACCCTACACACACAGGCCTGGAGTACCCTAAACCCTACACACTAAACCCTACACACACAGGCCTGGAGTACCCTAAACCCTACACACTAAACCCTACACACACAGGCATGGAGTACCCTACACACTACATACACAGGCATGGAGTACCCTAAAACCTACACACTCAGTCCTGGAATACCTTAAACTCTACACACGTCTGGTGTACCCTAAACCCTACACACACAGGCCTGGAGTACCCTACACACTACATACACAGGCAAGGAGTACCCTAAACCCTACATACACAGGCCTGGAGTACCCTAAACCTTGCACACCTCGTCCTAAAATATGCCAAAACCTGAACACACATACAGAGAATAGTTAAGTTCATAATTTTAAGGGTATGTTATTATGTTAAGGGTATGTTAGAATCACCTTTATTCGCCAAGTAAATGTACACACACTCTGAATGTCACTAGGTGATATGGAGCATCAGCAGTGAGAATAGCAGGACATCATGGGGCTCCAGAGAGAAAGAGGGATGGAACGTGGTGCCAACACCTCGTCTGCCAGGGTGAAGGGTAGATAGACACACTACCACAGTCCATCCCTCCCTCCCTCTCTCCATCCGTCCATCCCCCTCCTTCCTTCCTTCCCTACCTACCTCCATCCCCACTAGGCCTGGTGTCTGAACCCCACTGAGCTGGCTCAGGTCCAACACCAAGGTCTCTCACCCTACAGGCTGGGCAGGGGTCCTCCTCCTCCTGGTTGCTCCTCTGTGCTATTCCTGGGGCCTGCCCGACCTGCTTTGCTCCTCTCTCTCTCCTCCTCTGGCATCTCTCTCCTCCCCAATCCCTCTCTCTGGGGTGACGGGCCTGTCCTTCACATTCATCAGTATCTCCTTTACTCCTATTGTCTTTCTCACACACACACACACACACACACACACACACACACACACACACACACACACACACACACACACACACACACACACACACACACACACACACACACACACACACACACAACTGTTCTGTCCTGTGTTTGGTGGTCACACACACCTAGGTCACCTTCATTCAGTCCTTCCTGATGTGTTCATTCAACAGTAGAAAGGTTCAAGTAGTCGTGACGGTTCTGGTGGTGTCAGAGGAAGCAGTCGCAGGCCTAGTATTACTGATGGGATGTCATTGCAGTTGTCAATGCACAGAAATTCACCTTTCTAGACGAGCCCTCTGATAATTCCAACTCAGTGATGTCGTGGAAGATAAACTAAAACCTTTTTAATTGTGTGAATAGGGTCTATCTACCCTTTTTACCACTACATCCCTGCACTACAACATACACATAACCAAACATGTATGTTCCTGAATGAATGAGACATTCAGAAGATGTAAAAGAGAATGTAACTAAATACTATAATACAATGAAAGAGAAGTGAGGGAACAATACTCAGTTCCTGTAGTGGTATGTTAATAGGGCTAAGTACAGATCTTCACCACTGGAGGGCAATGAATAGCAAGCAGTAAGGAATGTTATTTCCTGTACTGGTGCAAGACTAGAATAGTCCACTACATGTCAGCATTCTGTAAGACATGAAGACAGCTATAATGACCACGTTGACATCCAAAGTAGCCAACAATTTCAATATAAAGTTATTTCACGCAGGAGTCGGCTAACGCTTTACCAAATGCTCTTACCTGCAAATGAGTGATATGTATTAGTAGGTGATAACATAGTCCAATTTTGGGGTATTAGACAAACTCATATTTCAGTTTGAGGCAACTTGAGGAAAACGGAAAGTATAGTTCCTCAAGTCAACTGCAATAGCTGTCAAAATGATCACATGTGGACTTGGTCAACCATAACAACAACCATAACAGAATGCAGCATCAGTACCAAGGAAATGTACTTGCGCAGTTCTCCTAAACTTGCATCTTATAGGAGGGGTGTACCTCATCCACTTGAATTGTCTTGCATTGATTACATCTACAAATACAACTGTGTGCACACCAGAAGCACAAATAACGTCACTTCAATTACATTCTTCACATAAAAAGACCAAGATACACATTGCAAAGACTATAATTTTTGTGTTTAGGATTTTAGCTCACCCTATTTTATAGCTATTATGGTAAAATCCATTACCGTGTTGCGCGGGAGCAGGAAAAGTTGTGTAGGCTGCTTTGCTAGCTACGAATATAGTACTACTTTGGTAAGCATTTTGCATTTTCTTCTAGGTAACACCATTCAGAATGTTTGTGAATATGATACTAACATACACATAATAGTATTCCTTTCTTAACGGTATGTATTAGTTCGTTTTGAACTGAGGTCAAAGCTAGAAAGACAGCCCGCATGTTCATGTTGTCACCGGAAAATACTAGAATGTCGCGAAAAGGAAACATTGTATCTAAACGCTAGGTAGCTAAATTTTGACAAGCATGAAAATGTATCTACATGTAAACATATGTAATGCCCTGTTCATGGGTCGCTGGAGAATCGGCATTTTGAATGAAACTGGATTCGTCCACGTTTCTGTTTGTGTGCACAAGCCGATGGGCTAATGCATGGGGGTAAGGGTTAGTGCCCTTGCTACATACCCACACTGTAATGCACGAATCATGCATGTCTTCTGAGTCGGACACTTGTAGAATGGCTTCACATCTGAAACTCAATTCAGGTGTGCAATAGGAAGGTGAATGGTCCTGTAAAATTTTCCCAATTGGCTTTTTCGTGGGACTTGATGCATTTCATCTAGCTGTTCTTTCTGTGTATGTAGGCAAAAGTTGCATTCTGTTTGCACTGTGTAGATGATCTGTGTATTATTATTATATCAAATCACATCAAATTTGATTGGTCACATGTGTCAACAGAGTGCCGTACGTCGCAAGAAGAATGGCTCGGGATTACAAACCTGGTGACCTGATCTTTGCGAAGATGAAGGGCTACCCTCACTGGCCTGCCAGGGTAAGCCAATACACAATCACACAAGACAAGTTACTTCCAGTTACCATAACGACGTATGTAGAGCTGGGCGAGCTCGACAAAAATCCATATCGCGATAAATTGCCTGAAATTATGCAATAACGATACATTTATAATAACAATGTGCACCACATTTTTTATGTATTATCCTTTTAAAACTACTACTAGTTTGCTGATTGTAGCCATCAATTATCCCATTAACAATCACTCATATTAGCACAATTATTTCATTTCAAACTTCATATTTCTCTAGTATAGGCTACTTATCGTAATGAAAGATATCAGCAAAATGCCTGCGATAAGTGATGGGAATGGTCGGTGTCGATTTTTGTTTTTTTTCGTCCCATCTCTAAAGTATAGTCATTTCATGGTATTATACAGTTGTTACTACCATTCTTAACTTATTTTGAAAACGTAAAGCATTTGTTACACAGATCATTTGTCACATAGGGCATTTATTAAAGATGGGTGTTTTGAATTGTCTGCCAATTACATGACATGTACATACTAGGCTAATCAATTCACTGCTCTTGCCCTTTCTACCAGATTAATGACTACTCTGATGGAGCTGTGAAGCCGGCCAACATGAAGTTTCCCATCTTTTTCTTTGGTACCCATGAAACGTAAGAAGTTAGCTACAGTAGTTCCCTTTGTCTCACCCATGTCTCACAATACACTACACCCTCTATCTGAACAATACACCAGTTCTTGATATTGGCATTGTGTACAATATACAAACATCAGTTTGAGCACCAGAAAAGCATCTATGCATTGACTTTCCTCCTCTATTGCAGTGCATTCCTAGGCCCCAAAGATATATATCCCTACCTGCCCAATAAAGAGAAGTATGCCAAGCCTAACAAGAGAAAGGGCTTCAACGAAGGCCTGTGGGAGGTTGAGAACAACCCAAAGGTGGAGCTGAATGGAGAGAAGGTCTGTTTTATCTCTTCTCTTTTGTCATGTTGCTCTGGTTCGTGTTCATTAGGGCACACAACGGAAGACATTATGCAACAGAAAATGAATATGAGCGTTCAGCCTGACCTCAGAGCCATATGAAAAGTACTTTACGTATTTCTAAGCACCTCTAAGACGTACTGTATGATGCCTATTAATGGTCTAGTTACTTTAGACAGAAACAAAAGCGGGGAGGATGGGGGGCCTAATCCGCGACCGTCTAGGTTGCACGTTGAGAGTCGGATCAGGGACAACTGTAGCATTTTAGCTAGCCCATCAAATCTCTTTTTATTTGTCACGTACACAGTTTACAGCAGGTATAAACAGTGCAATGAAATACTTATGTGCTAGCTCCCACAACAATCAGTACATTAATCAATTTACTTCCATTTGGTGCCTAATGAACATGACCCTGGAGTTCTCTATGTCGGTGGGGGGGTTGCCCTAATGGTTAAAGGGGCAATCTACTATTGCTACATCAATTTTTGGACTGTTAAATTAATGATATATAGCCATTGATTCTTGAAGAATATAACTTATAAATGCCTCATGAGCTTAGTTCAAATGTCATACCCCATCAGAACCCAGAATATAAGCTTGTTTAACTCAACATAAAAAAACAAAAAACAAAGTCAATGTAAACAAACACTGTATAGCTTCAAAATATGAGGTTAAATCTATAATTTGGATATCATGGATGGTCAGTCCTTACATCCATAGTTCTGCCTATGAATGCAAGAGCAGTAATATTCTATTTCTTAAGGCCCATCCCTCAGCTGTTTACCAAAACAAGTGACCCCTTTTTGTTATTGTTTCAAATGTGGATTTCTTTCCCCCTTTTAAGGTTGGGTTTTGGGGTTAAAGTAGTCTGTTCCTAGGTCTGTGATTTAGGAATGTTTTGTTTTTTTGGTAACATGTTTGGTTTTCTTTCATATAGCAAATGATGCTGTCGGATAACGTAACGGAGAAGGACTCTGACAGTAACCCGGAAGGGGACGAGGAGGGAGATTATGAGAAGAGGAAGAAACCCAAAGTAGGCTAACCATTCTACCATCTACCTTAATTCATAGGTCATTATTTTTATATGAACTTTACTGTGTTATTCACGTGAACACCATAGAATACTGACTAACCTCACTTTCTTGACTAGCACCATGCCTACGTAACATTAAATGCCGTGCGCTCTTGTACCAATGTGTCTGTCTGCTGTTGATGTTGTCTCCTTTTGCCAACGGTACTGTGCTTTGTGTCGTAATACCCCAAGAGGCAAATCATGAATTGGCAAATGTTATTTGTGGGATATATTACTAGTACTTGACCAGAGTTGTTTGTCCAAGCTGAATCCCAATTACGTATGGAATTGTCTGGGAGCGAAGGACTGAAGTCAAGGGAGAGACGGGGCCCAACTTCTCTCTCTGTCTAGCTGTCAATTGGCCCCACTAAATAACTAACCTAACCTCCCATACCCTGGGCCCTGTGTGTTTGGTATGGTTACCCAGGTGTCGGGGGCTGAGAGTGAGGCTGAACAGGAGGAGGATGATGAGGAGGAGGAGGAGGATGGGGGCATGCAGGTCTCTGAACAGGGACAGCCCCAGGGCCGGGATGTACGTACTGTTGCATGATGGGATAGGTGACCCTCCCACCCCACTTAGGGAAAGCATGTGGCACCTGGTGACTTTCATTTTCTAGGTGGTGTTTTTTTGTTCCTATTGCTAGGCAACTGTGTAACCATTGGCTTGCACGACTACCATTGCAAAGCCGTAAGGTGATGATTTGGCGCCGTATCCTCACTCTGTTTCTTAGCTAGCCTGGTTTTTCTGTTGGTAACAATAGTATTTTGAGTGTTTTACAACTGTACCACTGAACTACAGGGGAGGATAGGGGTATGCAGGGTTATTTCCCTGTAGTGAATGGTGAGAGGGCAGGGCAAAGAGAGGAGTTTTCAGTACCTGTCTTACAGCCTGTAAGTTTAATATACCATGGATAGTGGTGTGATTGTGTCCTTAAAATAACCACTGTCATTCATTTTGAACAAACCTGGGCTGTCACTATGGGGGATCACGCAAATGTTGTGTTTAGTGAGAGTGGTCATTCACCATAAAAATGTAAATAAATGGGTAAATGTTTTTGTGAATTAGATGTGGTATGTTAAATGTCATTTGCATGACCTGAATGCATGTTCCCTCCATTTCCTTCCCACCTCCTAAAGGTTTGATGTACTAGACTGTTTTACTGATTCAGGCACCGAGGCCTGATTGTTGATCAGTGGCACGTGTTGCTCCCTCCCTCCTTGTGGTGTTGTTATCAAGCTTTTAATTGGTGGGCTGAACTACAGCAATTCTTATCAGTTAAAGCAACGTATTTATGTTTTATTTTTGCATGGCATTCTATGTCGCTCTGGAGAAAGGTAAGTTGCTCTCTTGCGCCAATGACTGATCCTTCATTTGATAGGAACTGTTCTGGGACTTGGGAACTAGACTCTTGCCTGCTGACTTGGTAGGTGTAATACCACAGTAATCCACTAGATGTGGCTGAAACACAATTTCCCCTTATTTTATGGCAAGGACAGTTGGGAGGGAATTATTACAATACAGATGCAGTCAAATATATTGGCACCCTTGCATGGTTTATATTGGCACCTTTGTATGATTGACTATTTATTCTAAAATAAGTTAAAATTGAAAAAGATGTTGGTGTTTACACGTATATTTGTTTGATTTACAACTGTACATGACAAAAAAGAAATACATTAAGATCTCTAACTTTAAAGTAAAATAATGGCTTGGATTAAATTGATCAAATTAATTTGTTTGGAGCCAATGATTCTTGTTACCTGTGTAATTTCTCACCTGTGCTAAGTTTTATGTGCCTGCAGGGTAAAAATAGCAATTGAAAAGAAAAGCAGAACATTCTACTCCATTGCACTGCATTGTGAAGTGCAAAGTGTGCCAATCTATTTGACAGCATCTGTATGTCTGTTTTTTCTAGGACCCCACACCAAAGGAATCTACAGACACTCCCAAACCCAAGAGAAGAAGGAAGAAAAAGGTATCCCATATCCTCATTTATAAACTGGGTGGTTCGAGCCCTGAATGCTGATTGGTTGACAGCCGTGGTATATCAGACCGTATACCACGGGTATGACAAAATATTTTATTTTTACTGCTCTAATTATGTTGGTAACCAGTTTTTATAATAGCAATAAGGCACCTCTGGGGTTTGTGGTATATGGACAATATACCATGGCTAAGGGCTGCGTCCAGGCACTCTGTGTTGCGTCGTGGATAAGAACAGCCCATAGCCGTGGTATATTGATCATATACCACACCCCCTCGGGCCTTATCGCTTAAAGTATAACATAAATTCACCTAATCTAGACATAATACAACTTGTAAATCACTTTGAAACTAAACTCGGTGTCTTGTGTCTCTTGTCAGAGTGATGTAGAGGCCGACTCTGAGAAAGAGGACGCTGCCAACAGTCCCACATCCAGCCCTCAAGGTACAGTGTCTGTCAATGCAACCCTCTACCTTTCCCACTGTTGCAGGTGTTGGGTGCGTGTGTGCAAGACAGCAGACCTACCCCAGGCACTCTATTATTTTGTCAAAGGGTAAAACAACAACCAAAGTAATGGAAAACAGCTTGCATAGCGCTCCTCTGTATTGGGACAGTAGTGTCCCCCCTCAGTATGATAACTGATGACAACTCATAACTACAAACTCTATGACCTGTGTGTGTGTCCAGGTGGAGAGGGCCCCACTCCTAAGCGGCGAGGCAGGAAGACCAAAGCTGAGAAGATGCTCCTACTCCAGCAGCAGGACCCCCAGGGCTCAGGCAGTGACATGTACATTATGTGGTTATGGTTCATCTGTCTGTCTTACCTGCTGTTATCTCCTGTAGAGGCCTCTTCAGCAGGCTTCTCCTTGTCCGACTCCTGCTTCTTATCATCAGGACTGGAGTCACCATTAGTCTCATCTAGAGCAAGAGACAGACAGACAGACAGACAAACACACACACACATGCATACCATAAGAGCAAATGTGCATTTACAAGAACAATAAATGTGTATTTTAAGAATTTCAGTTCTATGTCTAATAGAATCTCTATATGAGACCCATCCGCTGATTTTAAAGGATCCACTAGTAATCCATCATTAATGGACTGTTAAATTGTCTGAAAAACAACAGCGGCTCAACACTACTGTAGCTACCATTGAGCAACATTGCTTTGACTTTCCTGGGTAAAATAACTCCTAAAAGACGTTTCTCTCCATTCAGGGACACTGCTGAGTCGGAGAGAAAGAGAAAGAGGACGCCGGAAGACAAGTCCAAGAGAGGAGAGGAGGAGAAGAGGCTGGACGGGAGGAGAAAGAAGGAAGACAACAAAGGGAGAGAGTTGGAAGGGAAGAAGGACCCTGATGCTAAACGGAGGAGACAGACCAAAGAGGAGAGCTCCTCTGACTCAGAGGACCAGGAGGTGGGTGTTCCACAACCAGACAAGGGAAGTGTCCCAAATGGACCCCTAATCCCTATGTGGTGCACTACTATTGACCAGGGCCCATAGGGAGTAGTGCACTAAACAGGTAATAGGGTGCCATTTGGGACTTGGATAGGGTGAAACACAACCAATCACCTCACCAACAGGGATTGGCTAAATTCATCACACCTGGGCTTGCATTCCAAATGGTACCCTATTCCCTATGTGCCCTAAATAGGGATTAGGGTGCCTGGGGCTCTGGCCAAAAGTAGTGAACTAGTTATTCTAATTCAGTTACTGTTTCCACTATAACAGAGTGTGCCCTAAATAGCCTAGTGGAGCAGACAGTTACACAGTGAAACCATGTCATGACAAACGGTGCCAGCAAAGCATGTCTACATGTATGTACATCCAATCAGCATCTCTTTCTCCACCCCGTTAACCAATGTAACCATTAGAAGAACAAGGGGGTGGCGGGTGACCGCAAGCGGCAGCAGCCCACTCCGACCGAGACAGGGGACAAAGACGATCGTCAACGACGCAAACAAGACGAGCAGAAAGAGTAAGGCAACCATCCGTCTATCCATCCGTCTTATCTATCTTCTCTATCTCCCAACACTCACCTTTCTATTTAGTACCCCGTGGGGGGGGGGTATACATTGCTCCACATCCCCCCACACGGGGGCTATACATTTTCAATGGCTAGTGATTTAATTTTTTACTGCTCCATCTAAAAATGGTTCCTGAAGTGACAGTCGTGTGTGTAGAATGCCATGTGTCGGCCTCCCGGGTGGCGCAGTGGTCTAGGGCACTGCATCGCAGTGCTAGCTGCGCCACCAGAGTCTCTGGGTTCACGCCCAGGCTCTGTCGCAGCCGGCCGCGACCGGGAGGTCCGTGGGGCGACGCACAATTGGGCTAGCGTCGTCCGGGTTAGGGAGGGTTTGGCCGGTAGGGATATCCTTGTCTCATCGCGCTCCAGCAACTCCTGTGGCGGGCCGGGCGCAGTGCGCGCTAACCAGGGGGCCAGGTGCACGGTGTTTCCTCCGACACATTGGTGCGGCTGGCTTCCGGGTTGGAGGCGCGCTGTGTTAAGAAGCAGTGCGGCTTGGTTGGGTTGTGCTTCGGAGGACGCGTGGCTTTCGACCTTCGTCTCTCCCGAGCCCGTACGGGAGTTGTAGCGATGAGACAAGATAGTAATTACTAGCGATTGGATACCACGAAAAATTGGGGAGAAAAGGGGATCAAATTAAAAAAAAAAAAAAAAAAAAAAAAAAAGCATGCCATGTGTCAGAGGTCACTGTGACAAGATGGCAGGGTCAGGGTTTATGTCGAATGGCAGCCACAGCGGGAGGACAGGGGAGTGACAGAATTGGATTTCAGACATGAGGGTCATTCCATGTGCACAGGTCACAAGGGCGCTGCCCGGCTGGCGCTGGGCAGAAGTCTCCATTAAAAACACTCGGGCGGGAATTGGGTTCCCTGTTCTGTACATCCATCTCAAATGATCTCCAGTTGATATGTTGATGATGGAATTTCCAGTGGTGCTACTCTTAAAACGACTGGCAGTTCAGTTTGGTTGTGTGTACATATTAGGTTTTTGGTAAGTAATTTGCATGTGAACTTCAAGTTGAAATGGACACATGACCTGAGTTGATTTGGTGCGTTAATGGTCTTCTGTGTTTCAGGCAAAACAAAGACGATGGAAACAAAGTGGATGAAAGGAAAGGAGACAAGAAGAAAGGTGACTGTGTGTTGGTGCTTTCTCATGGACATTATGAAGATCATTGCTACTTGTCCTCTGTCGAGATAGCTCAACTTTCATGAACAAGTCATGACCGATGTCGGTTTTTGTTTCCTTCATCGCAGAGATATCGACAGAATCGAGGCTGCAGAGGTTGCATGGAGAAATCAAAATCTCCCTCAAGATTGACAACCCAGTAAGTTGCCCTAAAAGACTGCCCTAGACCTTGCCTTCTACAGAGCCCTTACCCAAGAGACAATCACTTATTTACTTCACCAGGGTCATTTTACACACTCACTTTTTGCAGAAGAAGAAGCTTTCAAGTCATTCTAGGTTTTAGTTGGGAGACAGTTTAATGGATCCTCCTAGCCTAGCCATTGTAAGCTGAAGGGTGTTTTTGGTTTTGTTTGACATTTGTGGCTGTCACACTTTGACTGAAGCCAGAGTCTAGTTGAACCTTATCTTGACCTGTGATGGATTCAGGTCTTCAGAGCAGACCAGTTCATTGAGGAAAGCATCAGGTTTTTGTCTGGGTTTACACGAGGCTGAAAGAAAAAGAAGCTGCTCTTTTTGGTTAGACCGAGGGTGAAATTATTATGCAATGGTATTTCAAGTTGGAACGTTTTGTGTGTCCGTCTATTGCAACGGATGGCTCTTCTGCTACTCTTAACCTTCAACCCCACCCCTTCCCAAACAACACCATATTTATGGGAGGGGAAACATCTAATCCCATTTTGTATTGGTCACATGCGCCGAATACAACAGTGAAATGCTTACGAGCCCATTCCCAACACTGCAGAGTTAAAAAGTAAGACCAATATTTGCAAAATAAAAAATTAAATGATAACACAATAAAAACAAATAACGAGGCTATATACAAGGAGTACCAGTGTGGACAAGGGGAACACTAGTTGTCATTGAGTTCACTTGACCTCTTGACACCTTCCTGACTGTTACCAGACGTCTTTCTGGGTGACATATAATATGCCATTTAGCAGATGCTTTTGTCCTGAGTGACTTAGTCATGTCCATACCTAGACCATTATGCCCAGTCAACACATACGTTCTCAAATGGGCAAAACGGCTATATTAGTGACAAAACCAGCAGCTATATTGGTGACAAAACCAGCAACTATATTGGTGACAATACCAGCAGCTATATTGGTGACAATACCAGCAGCTATATTAGTGACAATACCAGCAGCTATATTGGTGACAATACCAGCAGCTATATTAGTGACAATACCAGCAGCTATATTGGTGACAAAACCAGCAGCTATATTAGTGACAAAACCAGCAGCTATATTAGTGACAAAACCAGCAGCTATATTAGTGACAAAACCAGCAGCTATATTAGTGACAAAACCAGCAGCTATATTAGTGACAATACCAGCAGCTATATTAGTGACAATACCAGCAGCTATATTAGTGACAATACCAGCAGCTATATTAGTGGCAAAACCAGCAGCTATATTAGTGACAAAACCAGCAGCTACATTAGTGACAATACCAGCAGCTATATTAGTGACAAAACCAGCAGCTATATTGGTGACAATACCAGCAGCTATATTAGTGACGAAACCAGCAGCTATATTAGTGACGAAACCAGCAGCTATATTGGTGACAAAACCAGCAGCTATATTGGTGACAAAATTGGTGACAATACCAGCAAGGGTTAGGGCCAATTTCGGTTAACTTACTGACTTGAAATGGAATTGACCCCAGGCTTACACAATACTGTTATTATTTTTGGGGGGGTTAAGACCTTTTGTATTTTAGTTTAATAGGCAGTTACTCACCTGGTTGAAGAAGATAAATAGTTTGGTCTCTGCATGTCTGTCTGTGTGTGTGTGTAGGATGTGAAGAAGTGTCTGGTGGCGTTGGATGAGCTGGGCATGCTGCAGGTCACCACCCAGCACCTGCAGAAACACTCAGAGCTCATTGCAACACTCAAAAAGGTAACGTCTCGGTCAGAGCTGCCCCCCTACACACAAACACTTTGTTCTCAATGCCTTTTGTTTCACCATAAACCAAGTGACCAATCATTATGCTAGTCTCTTCACACAGCTGCTGTGTCCTGAGTTAATGTTGAAGTGTGAATGTCACCAAAAGTGTCCCAGAATGCATGTGCTCACCCTGACTGCTGGGGTTGAGGGTAAAGCTTCCCCTACATAGACTCACTCCTGCTGCCACTTGGCCCTCTCCTTTTTCTTAGGTCATCACATTATAAGAGTACATAAGAACATCTGCTAATTGTATGCAACTGTGGGTGCATGTTTATATGTTCATGCATACTTTATACCCCATGTACATGCTGCTCTTTGTTGCCAGATCTGGAGATTTAATAAGTTAAACGCTATTGATATTCTAATAGCAATATATGTCCTTTAGCAGACTCTTTTATCCAAAGCAACCTACTCATTTGTGCATACATTTTACGTACGGTGGTCCCGGGAATCAAACCCACTATTCTGGCGTTACAAGTGCTATGCTCTACCAACTGAGCTATAGAGGACCAGCTATATCTCCTGTATTTACTGTCTGCTCTCCATGGGTGGGCAGATTCGGAGGTTCAAGGCCAGCCAGGACATCATGGACAAGTCCACCATGCTGTACAACAAGTTTAAGAGCATGTTCCTGCTGGGGGAAGGGGACCAGCTGCTCAGCCAGGTGCTCAACAAGTCCATAGCAGAGCAGAAGCAGCAGGAGGAGGCCAGGAAGGGAGCCCAGAAGAAGGCTGAGCAAGTCAGGGAGAACAACACAGGTACTGTGAGGAGAGAGGGACTGGGGCTCTGTTCCTATAGCCACACTGGCAAACTGCACACTAGTGAACTTAGTAAAGCCAAGAGTGGTGCTTTGAAGAAGGCTGAGCAAGTCAGGGAGAACAACACAACAGTGTGGGAGTGGGACCGGGGTCTTGTGGAGTGGCAGATAAGTGATAAATGTATGGGAGGTGGTTTGGTGACACACTACTGACTGTATGTCTGGACCTAGAGCTAAACCCAAGGCTTTAGCTCGGTGGGCTAATGTAATTTGGAGTCATGTGGTTGATACCTGATCACTCACAATAGCTGGGTTTAGAAGTTGTCCAAAAGCACTGGTCTCAGATCAGATTAGCCTACAGAATCCTTCAGAAAGATGAAGAAATATTCCCCAGTATCTGTGGTTAGGGTCAACGCCCTACATATTCCTCCTCGGGAATCTGATAGAAATCCTAGATGTGATGAGCGTCAACTCATCAAACATTACAGATTCAGAAGGATGTGTCTTCCTCAGTGTTCTGCAATGCTCATTGTGTGGCCTGTGACATATCCTGTGAATTTCTGTCCAAAAGACGAATTGTTTGGGAGAAACTCTTCACCAGCCAGTATAGAGAAAGGCCAAACCGACTCTGAGACTTAACAGATCTATGCCCTTTTGTTTAGAATGTTTTTTAGTAATTACATTTTTTACATAAACAATTACTGTGGGAACATATTGTGATGAAAGGTAAACACTCACTTAGTAGAGGTAGTTACGTATCCGCTCTTGGCTCAATGCCAACTTGTGATATGCACACACAAATCTGATTTTTGCACAAGTCAGGCAGTGTTAACATTAGGAGAATTATCTCAAATTCTACTTATGCCCACATATCGTATTATGATTTGACGGTGGGCTGGATCCAAACTGGAAATACGCGCAACTTTTGCATAAATCGTCATGTTGTCAATGGGATATTCATTGGAATGAAAATTGGCGTTAGCATTGTGCATTCATCCCTGTATGAAAAGAGTTTTGTTTACGGATCATGTTTTGGTGTTCTGGTCACGTCATTGGTCACCCTTTATGACCGGTTAGGCCACGCGCGCAGACTAAAGCCTTGTTCACACTGCAGGCCTTAATGCACAGATCCGTTTTGTTTTTTAAAACCTCTTTTGGAATACTGACTGTCCAAACGGCAAGTTACACCTGACCAAATTGGATTTGTGTGTGTTCAGACAACAGTCATTTGCTGACTTGGCTACGCTAGTTGTCATAGTAACGAGGGGTGGTGTTGATTGGTGGTGCTCGTGACGTGCTTCCTATCACTCCAGAAGTGTAGCAAGCTAAGGTGACAACAATGCCACATCTGTTTCAGAACTAGGGTTGTGGAGGTCATGAAATCTGGTCCGCAGGTTATTGTCATGCAAAGACTGCCAGTCTCACGGTAATTGACCGTTAATTAACAATCACCTTTAGCATCTCCATGCCTCCTCACATACAAGCCGCTGATTCGCCCCTTTGGAACATCTACATTTAAAAAAAGTCTAAATCAATTTAATGTACACCATCGCAATAAATCCATGTATTTTAGTCAGGTCTAAAGAAACATTATGATATGAAGAAAATGTGTTTCAGAAGAACAGCATATGAGTTGGCCAGGCTACTGTAGGCCTATGTTATCTGGCTATGCTCCATGCCATGGGCTTGTTCATTTAGCTGATAATATAGAAGTCCCATCGCATTATTTTATGTTCTATGATTTTATAGTAAGAAGAATATAATTGAAGTTAGCTGCATAAAATAGAAAGGATATTTTTCCCATTATGGAGCGAGTGCGCATATGAAGTATGTATGTTGAGCATAAAAGTGGCCATCTGAAACTGGTCTTATATGCTAGATTTAGAGTTATTTGGGAACTTTAATTGTGAATGATACAAACATTAGAATGTGTTAGAAATCAGAACGTATATGGTCTGCATGATCCGACAATAAGCTATTGATGATTTGAAAAAGTATCAAAAAAAGCTTGCGCTCTGTTCCTTGCCTCAGGCTGCACAGCTGTTCTCTCATCAACTGATCATATTTTCACCCATCAGACTATTCTCAATTTAGTCTGGTCTTTACTAATATGTAACATTTGTTTCGATTTAGAATGGTCCATTTATCAAATGGGCAGGAACAGGGGCAGGGGAAAAAGACGTCATCTGTCTGCACTGGAATAGTGAATGGAGGCCGTTTTGTAAACTACTTGGGGTTTATAGCCAGCATGTGCTTAATATGAGCAGCTGAGAAATG
This sequence comes from Salvelinus namaycush, assembly GCF_016432855.1. NCBI lineage: Eukaryota > Metazoa > Chordata > Actinopteri > Salmoniformes > Salmonidae > Salvelinus > Salvelinus namaycush. The sequence continues at coordinate 17,647,940 of NC_052348.1, read as the reverse complement.
AATACTTATTTCACTCCAAGCATGTCACCCAATTAATGATGAACATTCCCTATTACTTGGCTATTCATAATGAAATACAAATTCACTAATTGCAGGCTAACTGTGAGCCGACCTGCACAATCAGTGAACCAACAGCATGGCCTGGGCTGTACGTTCTCTCCCAGACTCATGGTATACATTTTGGAGCGTAGCATAAGCTAACCAGTCCATCCAGTATGCATAATAATACAGTCCACACTGAAAAGCAATTACTATAATTTGTATAGGCTAGACCAATTATGTACCAAATACATCTTTATATCAGTTTTGTTTTTCTACCATGTGTAATATGCAGTAGGCGTATGTATTTTAGAACAGCTTAAATCTATGTTCTTTTTTGGGGGGCCTGGCCTCATAAGCCTATGCATCAGCTCCAATATGCTTATGGGAGTTTTGAATGAATCATCACCTTAGAAAGAGCTGTCCAACCATGTTTTACACTGTTTAAATGAATCATCACCTTAGAAAGAGCTGTCCAACCATGTTTTACACTGTTTAAATGAATCATCACCTTAGAAAGAGCTGTCCAACCATGTTTTACACTGTTTAAATGAATCATCACCTTTAGAAAGAGCTGTCCAACCATGTTTTACACTGTTTAAATGAATCATCACCTTAGAAAGAGCTGTCCAACCATGTTTTACACTGTTTAAATGAATCATCACCTTTAGAAAGAGCTGTCCAACCATGTTTTACACTGTTTAAATGAATCATCACCTTAGAAAGAGCTGTCCAACCATGTTTTACACTGTTTAAATGAATCATCACCTTAGAAAGAGCTGTCCAACCATGTTTTACACTGTTTAAATGAATCATCACCTTAGAAAGAGCTGTCCAACCATGTTTTACACTGTTTAAATGAATCATCACCTTAGAAAGAGCTGTCCAACCATGTTTTACACTGTTTAAATGAATCATCACCTTAGAAAGAGCTGTCCAACCATGTTTTACACTGTTTAAATGAATCATCACCTTAGAAAGAGCTGTCCAACCATGTTTTACACTGTTTAAATGAATCATCACCTTAGAAAGAGCTGTCCAACCATGTTTTACACTGTTTAAATGAATCATCACCTTAGAAAGAGCTGTCCAACCATGTTTTACACTGTTTAAATGAATCATCACCTTAGAAAGAGCTGTCCAACCATGTTTTACACTGTTTAAATGAATCATCACCTTAGAAAGAGCTGTCCAACCATGTTTTACACTGTTTAAATGAATCATCACCGGGAGTTTTAAAAGTAAGATAGGCTTGATGTCATTTTCAATTGTATTTGCATTGACATCAGAGTGGTTAGAGGGACAATAGAGCCCTGAGTAGCAGGCCATTAGGACCCGATGGTAGTTAGCAAGTTGGGTACCACCAAAGCATGTCCAGAGTGCATAAAAGGAGATTACCACGAACGGTTACGTGGAATTTTACTGCGGTCATGACTGCCGGTGTGGCGGTAATATGAGTGACCCCTAGTAAAAACACCCTTTTTAAAGTTTCAAAGTATATGATCCAACTTTGAAAAGGAGTCCTTTTTGACTAGCCACAGCAGTCAACTAGCTAGCTGTTTAGCTCTCTAGCACGTTCACTAATTTGTTTGTAAACAATTAACAAAATAGTTAGCTACCACATGTTCTTGTCAAAACTGTCAAGAGTATCAGCAAGCAACAAGATATGCCTAATAACAGTCTAAAAATAAAACACTTGAGAGGAAATAAATCAGATTTGACTGTTTACATGGCCAGGGAACAGATTTGAATCTGATTTCAAACCACATACAAAGGTGGTTTGAAATGTGACTTGAAATATCAGATTCATGTGATTTTTGGTTGTTCAGACTGCAGGAAAAATACCAGATTCTAATCCGTTATGCAAAATTTTTAATTTGAGTCATTTCAAACTGCCAATGTGAACAAGGCTTAAGAGTAAAATGCCACAGCAGCCTGACCACCATAGAATTAAATGTTTGTGATCCTATAACTTCTCAGACTATGACCGGTCTGTAGGCATTATGCCCTTTTTTATGATGGGCTCCGTAAGTATTAACATGATCAGGAGGGTTGTTCTAGTCGGGACCACATCCGTACCACACAGCCATACCTCAGACAAGTGTCTCTACGAAACAGGCATTTCCAATGGATGGAAAATCAGATTAGTCTCCGCCTGGCCCAGATATAGGCATGAGCGTATCACATGTCATCCCCCTCCTAACTCCTCCAGGAGATTTCAGAGTTGGGGTCGTAAAAGGAGAGCTGGAAAAAATAATGATATGTGTGGGCAAGAGGATGGTTGTCTGTTTGGATTATTAATGCAGGCTGAAACTGAAAGTCTGTGTGTCTGCGTGTGCGTCTGTTCCTGACTTGTGTGTGACGCTTGCTCTAGATAACAATATGAATGGCGACTCCAGTCCTGATAAGAAGCAGGAGTCGGACAAGGAGAAGCCTGCTGAAGAGGCCTCTACAGGTGATAACAGCAGGTAAGACCGACAGGGGCCAACAGGTTCTGGGTGTTTGGAGGTCTGTGCTTGCTCACAAGACTTAACCAATCCTGCATGTGCATAAGTCGTTGGCGAATGTCCTCCATCTCACTGTTCACTGTATCTCTTTGGGTCTGAGTAGGTTTCATTAACACGACGTCCTAAACCAAGCAAATTTTCAAAGTATCCATATTTTGTCAATTTGCTAGTTACATCCCCATTTGTGTTTGTATAACTTCTATAAACGTTCTTAACAGTGCTGTGCTAGTTGCCGTCCCATTTTCTAATCCCTTTACCGGCAGTGTAGTGAAGGCCCAAGAGGAATCCACCTGATGAAGAAACATCTCACTGACTAAACTGAAGGGGATGTTGGTGCTGCTGACCTGCTCCTGAGTCCTGACTGATCTGTGCTGATCCCACCTGCACACACTAGTCCAAACACCACCAATAAGAGGTTAACTCCTGTTGCTTTGACATCATGTCCCTCAAGTAGTACAAATCCAGGCTCTTTTCTGGTCTGAACACCCACGTCTTAAACCCTACAGAGCAGTGTCTTCCAAAGTCCTATTTTAGATAAAAAAATGTTTATGATGAATGCATCCACTATGGCTGTTTTTAAACTGATGGTAGTAAAAAGTGGTTCCACAAGGAAAATATGTTAGTTTAATACTTGCATATCTAACCCATCCCTGACCTCACTTTGTTTTAACCATTCTGCTATGTGGTGAAAAATTGACAGTATCATGTTTGAGAAGGTCATTGCAAAAATGGAGTGGGTCAAGGAAGCTTTATAGTCTGTTTTAAAATCACTTAACGTTTGACATCGCAAGATCTTTCAGTTCAACTCAATTCTCTGAATTATACAAGATAGATTAAATATATGGTAGTTACTGGTAGAGGAGTCTTTGTATTACTTGTTAGTTTAGTCAAATGTACTCGATACTGACCAATATTACTCTGGGTAGGTGCACATATTTTTAATGTTCTTGCACAGAAAGGAAATACTACTCGTGTGCCAAAGTGTCTTTCCACTCGCACACCCAAGTTTAAATGTCTGTCTGTTGTAAGTCCTCCAATTTGCTGACATTGATGTAAATAAGAGTATTTTTGTGCCTGTCTGAAAGCCTGTTTTGCCTCCTTTGTAATAAAGCATTGGTTCAATAACCTTTTGTCAGTAACTACATAAATTGATATTTTGTTTGAAACAGTAATTATTCGTTTTTAGATGTGGTCAAATATATTGGCACCCTTGCATGATTTACTTTCTTCAAAAAATACATTTAAATGAATAACTTGTTTACACTTCACAGGACCAAATCAAAACTGAAATTAATATTTTTCACTTAAGTCAAAAATGGCCTAGACTAGCTTATTCAAAATTCATTAATTTGGAGGCAATGAGTCTCGTTAAGTCATTTCCCACCTGTAGTAAGTTGCAGGTGCCTACTGGGTAAGAGGAAACAGAACATTCTGCTCTACTGCAAAGTACAAGTGGTGCCAATATACACTGCTCAAAAAAATAAGGGGATCACTTAAACAACACAATGTAACTCCAAGTCAATCACACTTCTGTGAAATCAAACTGTCCACTTAGGAAGCAACACTGATTGACAATAAATTTCACATGCTGTTGTGCAAATGGAATAAACAGGTGGAAATTATAGGCAATTAGCAAGACACCCCCAATAAAGGAATGGTTCTGCAGGTGGTGACCACAGACCACTTCTCAGTTCCTATGCTTCCTGGCTGATGTTTTGGTCACTTTTGAATGCTGGCGGTGCTTTCACTCTAGTGGTAGCATGAGACGGAGTCTACAACCCACACAAGTGTCTCAGGTAGTGCAGCTCATCCAGGATGGCACATCAATGCGAGCTGTGGCAAGAAGGTTTGCTGTGTCTGTCAGCGTAGTGTCCAGCGCATGGAGGCGCTACCAGGAGACAGGCCAGTACATCAGGAGACGTGGAGGAAGCCGTAGGAGGGCAACAACCCAGCAGCAGGACCGCTACCTCCGCCTTTGTGCAAGGAGGAGCACTGCCAGAGCCCTGCAAAATGACCTCCAGCAGGCCACAAATGTGCATGTGTCTGCTCAAACGGTCAGAAACAGACTCCATGAGGGTGGTATGAGGGCCCGACGTCCACAGGTGGGGGTTGTGCTTACAGCCCAACACTGTGCAGGACGTTTGACATTTGCCAGAGAACACCAAGATTGGCAAATTCGCCACTGGCGCCCTGTGCTCTTCACAGATGAAAGCAGGTTCACACTGAGCACATGTGACAGACGTGACAGAGTCTGGAGACGCCGTGGAGAACGTTCTGCTGCCTGCAACATCCTCCAGCATGACCGGTTTGGCGGTGGGTCAGTCATGGTGTGGGGTGGCATTTCTTTGGGGGGCCGCACAGCCCTCCATGTGCTCGCCAGAGGTAGCCTGACTGCCATTAGGTACCGAGATGAGATCCTCAGACCCCTTGTGAGACCATATGCTGGTGCGGTTGGCCCTGGGTTCCTCCTAATGCAAGACAATGCTAGACCTCATGTGGCTGGAGTGTGTCAGCAGTACCTGCAAGAGGAAGGCATTGATGCTATGGACTGGCCCGCCCGTTCCCCAGACCTGAATCCAATTGAGCACATCTGGGACATCATGTTTGCTTTAGTCCAGGTCTGGGAGATCCCTCAGGAGACCATCCGCCACCTCATCAGGAGCATGCCCAGGCGTTGTAGGGAGGTCATACAGGCACGTGGAGGCCACACACACTACTGAGCCTCATTTTGACTTGTTTTAAGGACATTACATCAAAGTTGGATCAGCCTGTAGTGTGGTTTTCCACTTTAATTTTGAGTGTGACTCCAAATCCAGACCTCCATGCGTTGATAAATTTGATTTCCATTGATAATTTGTGTGATTTTGTTGTCAGCACATTCAACTATGTAAAGAAAAAAGTATTTAATAAGAATATTTCATTCATTCAAATCTAGGATGTGTTATGTTAGTGTTCCCTTTATTTTTTTGAGCAGTGTAATTGACCTCATCTGTACGCATTTAAATAAATTGCTTCTATCAATGGTACTGTGTCAAGTCGACGGTTATCCTTTCACCCGTCACATGGAAAACTATTAGCCTAACAGATCGGTTAAGATTATTCCATTGAAGTGTTTTGAATCAAGACGTTGCTAGAGTGCCCTTCCAAGTCACCATCACTCAAGAGCTTTTGCAGGACGAAATATCCAGAGCCACGACAGGCAGCAGAAGACAAGGGCGTTTTCCCACTTACTTCCACTTTAATTAGTGAAACCAATTCTTCACACGAGCTACAAAGCTATAATCATTCAAGTGAACTTTTCATCATGAGTAGCATGAGCTGGTGACATCACCAGCTCACCACTGAAGGTTCATCAATCCAAAACGAACAGTCTATGAGCTTTACAATTCTAGAGGACTACAGCAAACAAAATGCTTTATTAACAAACATTTCCATGTGATCATGAATCCCAAGACAAATAGAACAGTAGATAAAGTGCCTTAATGCCAACAGAAATAACTTCCCTATGTGCCAATACTGCACAGCAGTAGAAGGGAGAAACGTTAGTAACGTGACCAGCTCGGTCTCAGTTGAAGGCCCCAGGGTCCACATAAGGGTAGGCCAGGAACTGTCCTAGTTTGTTTCCTTTCTTGTCGTAGTGAAGCATGCGGAAGCACCGCTCACAGAAGAGACACGGGTCATTTGGGGCAAATGGATCATTTGTGGTTAACCATCTGAAAACAAAAGTCAAATTAGTACACTGACAACTTGTAATGAATTAAAACTAATGTACAGTCAATTATTAGGGCTATGTTTTTTTGGCCAGGTCATGTAAAAAGGGAAAACTCAGGACCCAAGTAATTATCTTTTATTGTGGGCGACATTTTCTCTACACACCTGCCGATGTAGACGTGACACACGGCGCACTTCCTGGTCATGACCCTGTGCTTGTGGGTAAGGAGAGGGTACAACTTCCTATCCAGGCAGTCATCCTTATGAGCCAGTCTGGAAACATTGGGCAGAGATAAAATAAAAAACATGTCCACACTAATGAAACCTAGCCAAACCAAGCTGTACTGAGCTAGCCTTGTTACGCATCTACCATAGTGACTGGAACCTTTCACCTTTATCGTGGAATGATCTCCAATGCACTTTAAAATATGATGAATTGGTGCCTCAGTGCAGGGGTGTCAAACTCATTCCATGGAGGGCCGTGTCTGCTGGTATTTGTTTTTCCTTTTAATGAAGACCTGGACAACCAGGTGAGGAGAGTTCCTTACTAATTGCTGACCTTAATTAATCAAATCAAGTACAAGGGAGGAGCGAACACTCGGTCCTCTGTGGAATGAGTTTGACCCCTGCGCTGTAGGCCTAGGGCACTTTTTTCCCAAACTCGGTCCTCTGGACCCCAAAGGGTGCACATTTTGTTTTTTGCCCTAGAACTACTCAGCTGATTGAAATGATCAAAGGTTGATGATTATTTGAATCAGCTGTGTAGTGTTAGGGTAAAAAACAAAATGTGCACCCTTTGGGGTCCAGAGGACCGAGTTTGGGGAAAAAGTGCCCTAGGCCTACAGCGCAGGGGTCAAACTCATTCCACAGAGGACCGAGTTTGGAAAACACTGGTCCAGGGCATGTGATGGCTCCTAGGGGATCTTTTTACTGAAGAATGTCTTAAAATGACAACAATACATGAAAAGCAAAACACTATCATTTTTTTATGAATGTATTCTGTATTGTATTAAACAGGGCTCATCTGGAAAAGAGACCTTGATCTCAGCCTTGACTCCCTGTCAAAATAAAAGGTTAAATAAAAACTGTTGAAAAGGACAAAGTGATGGGAAAATATCTGAGCCAGCACAGTTTGGTAACAGTTTTACTGGCATCACTGAGGCCTTCTTGGAAACGTCACGCCACAAAACCAGCCTTCATGCACAGTTAGTGCCTCCAGCAAAGAAAACCAGTCAGAAGAATGCTAAAACTTGAATCAAATCAGTCTCAGAAAGCTTAAAAGGCTGACCTACAATACAGATCAATTGGAAAGCCTCAAGGCTCTTTATCATGTGAGTGAATTGATCAAAGAAATGACTTGATCCTATTCATCTAGAAAGGGCAGCACTTTCCCCTGACCTGCTGTCTTACAAGAAATCTGACCTTCTTCACAGTACTGATATGAGTAAGGTGAACGGATTTCTGACACATTGATTTCTCATAGATACAGCAACATGTTTTGGCTCTGTAGTCGGCACTTTGGTTTTTAAATGATACAATGACTGAGGTTAAAGTGTAGACTGTCAGCTTAAATTTGAGCTTATTTTCATCCATATCAGGTGACCTGTTTAGAAATTAACACACTTTTTGTACATTCGTTAAGTACTTAGACCCCTTGACTTTTTTCATATTTTGTTACGTTACAGCCTTATTCTAAAATTGATTAAATGTTTTTTCCCCCCACTCAATCTACACACAATACCCCATAATGGTTTTTAGAAATGTTTGCAAATATATACAAAAAAAGGTAATATTAAAATGTACATAAGTATTCAGACCCTTTACACAGTACTTTGTTGAAGCACCTATGGCAGCGATTACAGCCTCAATTATTCTTGGGTATGACGCTACAAGCTTGGCGCACCTGTATTTATGGAGTTTCTCCCATTCTTCTCTGCAGAGCCTCTCAAGCTGTCAGGTTGGATGGAGAGCGTCGCTGCATAGCTATTTTCAGGTCTCTCCAGAGATGGTCGATCGGGTTCAAGTCCAGGCTCTGGCTGGGCCGCTCAAGGACAGGTCCCAAAGCCACTCCTGCGTTGTCTTGGCTGTGTGCTTAGGGTCGTTGTCCTGTTGGAAGGTGAACCTTCGCCCCAGTCTGAGGTCATGAGCACTCTGGAGCAGGTTTTCATCAAGGATCTCTCTGTACTTTGAGCCGTTCATCTTTCCCTCGATCCTGACTAGTCTCCCAGTCCTTGCCGCTGAAAAACATCCCCACAGCATGATGCCGCCACCACCATGCTTCTCCAGACGTGACACTTGGAATTCAGGCCAAAGAGTTCAACCTTGGTTTCATCAGACCAGAGAATCTTGTTTCTTATGGTCAGGTGCCTTTTGGCAAACTCCAAGGGGCTGTCATGTGCCTTTTACTGAGGAGTGGCTTCCGTCTGGCCACTCTACAATAAAGACCTGATTGATGGAGTGCTGCAGAGATGGTTGTCCTTCTGGAAGGTTCTCCCATCTCCACAGAGGAAACTCTGGAGCTCTGTCAGAGTAACCATCGGGTTCTTGGTCACCTCCCTGACCAAGGCCCTTCTCCCCCGATTGCTCAGTTTGGCAGGGCGGCCAGCTCTAGGAAGGGTCTTGGTGGTTCCAAACTTATTCCATTTAAGAATGATGGAGGCCACTGTGTTCTTGGGGACCTTCAATGCTGCAGACATTTTTTGGTACCCTTCCCCATATCTGTGCCTCAACACAATCCTGTCTCGGAGCTCTACGACAATTCCTTCAAAGTCATGGCTTGATTTTTGTTCTGACATGCACTGTCAACTGTGGGAACTTATACAGACAGGTGTGTGCCTTTCCAAATCATGTCCAATCAATTTAATTTACCACAGGTGTTCTTCAACAAAGTTGTCGAAATATCTCAAGGATGATCCATGGAAACAGGATGCACCTGAGCTCAATTGAGTCTCATAGCAAAAGGGTCTAAATGCTTAAGTAAATAAGGTATTTAAAAAAATAATAATGTAATTATACATTTGCTAATATTTTAAAATGCCTGTTTTCGCTAATGTCATTATGGGGTATTGTGTGTAGATTGATGAGGAAAATAGTTTATTTAATCCATTTTTAGAATAAGGCTGTAATATAACAATGTGGAAAAGCACATGTTGACAAGATGTTGGGGAATCACTGAAGGGGAATATTAAAATTATCTGTTTAAGTCATTAGTAAAGAACACATCGTTAAAGAGTACAATTATATTTTATAGGTGGTTTTAAGCCTGTCAATCATTTATTGCTTCATAAGCAGAAACATTGTGGGTGCCCAAGTCATTAAGCATGTTGTGAACCTAGGGTCACCCTAAGTTCATATCATTGAACGCATTAAGGCGTTATCTGTTAGACGCCTAGAGTTCCGAGCTTGCAGACACGTCGCTGCTTATAAATACCCCTGCTTGTAACCTGACACCCCCCCGCACCGCTACCGCCTGTATATAGCCTCGTTATTGTTACATTTTTTATTTTATTTAGTTGATTTAGGAAATATTTTCTTAAATCCTATTTTTCTTAAATGCATTGTTGGTTAAGGGCTTGTAAGTAAGCATTTCACAGTAAGGACTACCCCTTTTGTATTCGGCGCATGTGACAAATATAATTAGATTTTGATTTGACACACACATCCCAAGAACCCATTGGCTCTTGTGTAGAGACAGAAACAGAGCGGGGAGAGACAGCTCGAGAGAAAGATTTCATTAAAAAGGTAAATAACATTTTCTTTAAAACCTTTTATTTTCTTAAATCTTCAGTACAGAAATGTAAGCATACATATTACAATTATTAAAGTTTTCTATGCAATATTAAAAGACTGTTCTTAGAAAAGACTGTTCTAATCACTGTTCTTAGAGAAGAGCATGTCCGTCTTTGACCTGGGACTGACTGTAACCGAACACCACCGCCACTTGCCCTCCTACCCCTTGTACAATACATAAATAACCCTTGTACAATATATAAATAACCCTTAGCCTCCTACCCCTTGTACAAGGTATAAATAACCCTGTGAGCTAACTCTCAGCTCATTACACACCACCTTGTGAAACACATCCCAGTCCTCAAGCCTGTATTCCACTCAAGGTTTGGTCTGTATATTCTTCTCCTTCGGCTACAGGCTGGGTAATCAAACGCCTTACCCCATAGCTGTCCAGTAGACATAACCACTTGATCTCCCAGCACCGTTATGAGTAGTATTTGGGTTCTGCACAAATGTAGAAAACTATTTTTTGTAGTGTTGATTTATACTAAGCCCTTTTTCTGTTGAAGCCTGCATCCTACTTCCGATGTTACGGTCATCACGTGCGTGTCTGTAAGTAACAACTCCATGTTTTTCTTCTTCTTTAGAGTTTTCTGTTTCTCTCGCGAGGTTTCTTCTTGCTCGCAGTGTTCACAGGACAAGCTTAAGACTGACTTATACACAGGCAAACCTATCCGGGTTGACCAAAATGGCGCCGTCAGAGAGGGCTGCCTCACTTCTAGGCCTTAGGAAACTTTGCAGTATTTTGTTTTTTTATGTATCATTCCTTACATTGTTAGCCCAGAAAATCTAAAGTGTTACTTCATACAACCAGGAAGAACTATTGGATATCAGAGCGACATCAACTTTCCAGCACTACAACCAGGAATACAACTTTCCCGAAGCGGATCCTTTGTCCGAACCACCCAGGGCATTTGAAGTGATTCCAGAGGCTGACCCAAAACAACACCGCCGGAGAAGAGGTAGACGGAGCGGTCTTCAGGTCAGACTTGGGAGGCGCGCACACCACCCACCGCTTCCGAGTATATTACTTGCTAATGTTCAGTCTCTAGATAACAAGGTAGATGGAATTAGGGCAAGGGTTGCTTTCCAGAGAGACATTAGGGATTGTAACATACTGTTTCACGGAAACATGGCTCTCTCGGGATATGCTGTCGGAGTCGCTACAGCCACCTGGATTCTTTGTGCGTCGCGCCGACAGGAATAAACATCTCTCCGGGAAGAAGGTGCCGGGACTGTGTTTCATGATTAATGACTCATGGTGTAATTGTAACAACATACAGGAACTCAAGTCCTTCTGCTCACCCGACCTAGAATTACTCACAATCAAATGCTGACCGAATTTTCCTCAGTTATTGTCACAGCTGTGCATATCCCCCCTCAAGCCGATACCATGACGGCCCTCAAGGAACTTCACTAGACTTTACGCAAACTGGAAACCATATATCCGGAGGCTGCATTTTTTGTAGCTGGGGATTTTAACAAAGCAAATTTGAGAACAAGGCTACCTAAATTCTATCAGCATATTGATCGCGCTGGAAAAACACTGTCACTGCTACTCTAACTTCCGCGATGCATACAACACCCTCCCCGACCCTCTTGTCGGCAAATGTGATCGACTCCATTTTGCTCCTCCCTTCCTATAGGCAGAAACTCAAACAGGATGTACCTGTGCTAAGGACTATTCAACGCTGGTCTGACCAATAGGAATCCACGCTTCAAGATTATTTTGATCACGCTGACTGGGACATGTTCCGGGTAGCTTCAGAGAATAATATTGAAGTATATGCTGAGTGTGAGTGAGCTTATAAGGAAGTGTATAGGAGATGTTGTACCTACTGGGACTATTAAAACCTACCCTAACCAGAAACCGTGAATAGATGGCGGCATTCATGCAAAACTGACAGTGCGAACCACCACATTTAACCATGGAAAGAGGACTGGGAATATGGCCGAATACAAACAGTGTAGTTATTCCCTCCGCAAGGCAATCAAACAAGTGAAATGTCAGTATAGAGACAAAGTGGAGTCGCAATTCAACGGCTTAGACACGAGACATATGTGGCAGGGTCTACAGATAATCACGGACTACAAAAGGAAAACCAGCCACGTCAAGGACACTGACGTCTTGCTTCCAGACAAACTAAACACCTTTGTTGTCGGCTTTGAGGATAATACAGTGCCAACGATGCTGCCCGCTACCAAGGACTGTGGGCTCTCCTTCTCCGTGGCCGACGTGAGTAAGACATTTAAACGTGTTAACCCTTGCAAGGCTGCCGGCTCAGACCGCATCCTCAGAGCATGCGCAGATCAGCTGGCTATTCAATCTCTCTATCCCAGTCTGCTGTCCCCATATGCTTCAAGATGGGCACCAATGTTCCTGTACCCCAGGCGGCACTGAACTAAATTACTATCGCACCGTAGCACTCACTTCTGTCATCATGAAGTGCTTTGAGAGACTAGGCAAGGATCATATCACCGCCACCTTACCGGCCACCCTAGACCCACTTCAATTTGCTTACCGCCCCAATAGGTCCACAGACAATGCAATCGCCGTCACGCTGCACACTTCCCTATCCCATCTGGACAAGAGGAATACCTATGTAAGAATGCTGTTCATTGACTACAGCTCAGCATTCAACACCATAGTACTCTCCAAGCTCATCGTTAAGCTTGAGGCCCTGGGTCTCAACCGCGCCCTGTGCAATTGGGTCCTGGACTTCCTGACGGGCCGCCCCCAGGTGGTGAAGGTAGGAAACAACATCTCCACTTCGCTGATCCTCAACACAAGGGTGTGTGCTCAGCCCCCTTCTGTACTCTGTTCACCAATGACTGCGTGGCCACGCACGCCTCCAACTCAATCATCAAGTTTACAGACGACACAACAGTAATAGGCTTGATTACCAACAACAACAAGACAGCCTACAGGGAAGAGGTGAGGGCACTCGGAGTGTGGTGTCAGGAAAACAACCTCTCTCTCAACAAAACAAAGGAGATGATCATGGACTTCAGGAAACAGCAGAGGGAGCACCCCCCTATCCACATCGACGGGACAGCAGTGGAGAAGGTGGAAAGTTAAGTTCCTGGGCATACACATCACGGACAAACTGAAATGGTCCACCCACACAGACAGCGTGGTGAAGAAGGTCACCTAAAACCCTCAAACTTTTACAGATGCACAATTGAGAGCATCCTGTCGGGCTGTATCACAGCCTGGTACGGCAACTGCACCGCCCTCAACCGCAAGGCTCATCAGAGGGTGGTGCGGTCTGCACAGCGCATCACCAGGGACAAACTACCTGCCCTCCAGGACAGCTACAGCACCCAATGTCACAGGAAGGCCAAAAAGATCAAGGACAACCACCACCCGAGCCACTGCCTGTTCACCCCGCTATCATCCAGAAGGTGAGGTCAGTACAGGTGCATCAAAGCTGGGACCGAGAGACATCTTCTATCTCAAGGCCATCAGACTGCTAAACAGCCATCACTAACACAGAGTGGCTGCTGCCTACACAGACTTGAAATCATTGGTCACTTTAATAAACAGATCACTAGTCACTTTAATAATGTTTACATATCTTGCATTACTCATCTCATATGTATATACTGTATTTTATACCATCTTTTGCCTATGGTCACTCATTGCTCATCCATATATTTATATGTATATATTCTTATCCCAAAGTTATTTTTACATATTTTTACTTTAAAACACATTTCTTTATGTTCAACAAGTTCACTACACATCACCTGAGAGGATGTCACTAAGAGATCAACAAGTTCAAACTTCAAACGCATTTTTTACTTCAAAGAAACAGGTGTACTGTCAAGTTACAGAATGACACACTAAATATAGTGAGACCATCCAGAGGTGATGTCATTAAGAGGTCAACCAAAAGGACACAGCAAAGCACATCAATCCGTTTTTGACAGCAACTGTCTACTATATTCGCTCTTGCATATGCTGTTTGTTTTGGTTGTGTTTGAGATTATTTTGTGCCCAATAGAAATTCATGGTAAATAATGTAGTGTGTCACTTTTATTGTAAATGACACAATACATTATTTACCATGAATTTCTATTGGGCACAAAATAAATCTGAAACACAACCAAAACAAACAGCAAATGCATCCCAAAAATGTGTAGATGCACAAGTTTGATATAGTCATTGCGTGCTATGAACATAAGACCAAATACTAAACATTTTACGTGAATTTGTCACAATACTTTTGGTCCCCTAAAATGGGGGGACTATGTACAAAAGTGCAGTAATTTCTGAATGGTTCACCCAATATGATTAAAAATACCCTCAAATTAAAGCTGACAGTCTGCACTTTAACCTCATAGTTGTATCATTTATAATCCAAAGTGCTGGAGTACAGAGCCAAAACAACAAACGTGTCACTGTCCCAATACTTTTGGAGCTCACTGTAGGGGGAAACGACACACCAAGTCAAAGCTCAAAATCCAGGTATCAATATGGATGACAAAATACGATCTCTGACCTGATATCGGTGATGATGACAACGTGCTCGCAGTCTCCCTGGTGACAGAAGAGGTAGGGGTAGCCCACCTTCACGATCAGGTCGTAGAACCTGGTGTCCTCCATCTTGGCCTTCTGGAACGTGGGGAAGTCTCTGGTCTTTGCCCAATCAATGGTGGTCCTGGACATATAGTACAATGCAACTTTATTGTCCAATTTGAAAAGTACAGTAGAAAGTAGAGGGAGAGAAATGAACTCCAACACCCAGAAAATACGCTTTGGAAATCTAAAAGCGCAACGATTTAAGATTTTACTGAGTTACAGTTCATATTGAAATAAATAAATTAGGCCCTAAACAGCTCTGGTGGACATTCTTGCAGTCAGCATGCCAATTGCACGCTCCCTCAAAACTTGAGACATCTGTGGCATTGTGTTGTGTGACAAAACTGCACATTTTAGAGTGGCCTTTTATTGTTTCCCAGCACAAGGTGCACGCGTGTAATGATCATGCTGTTTAATCAGCTTTTTGATATGACACCTGTTAGGTGGATGGATTATCTTGGCAAATGGGAGAAATGCTCACTAACAGGGATGTAAACAACTTTGTGCACAACATTTTAGAGAAATAGGCTTTGTGTGTATGAAGCATTTCTGGGATCTTTTATTTCAGCTCATGAAACACGAGACCAACACTTTACATATTGTGTTCATATTTTTGTTCAGTATACTTACTAGCCTTGTCTGCGAAATGATTTGATTATACTTGGGCTTAAAGGTTGTTTCTAGTTCATCAATAAAATGCACATGAATACCCATTAGATATAGCAGATACTGAGCAAATGGCTAAGTGGATGAGAGGGGAGCATGTAGAACGTATTTTCCTATTTCCAATGGGTCTTGTTTGACATTTTAAGGAACTGGATTGTGGCCCATTACAATCTAACATCTCTGTTGATTCCGCTGACACATCCCAAAGGTTAACCCAGGCATATAGTTGAGTCTGGGTCATAATTAGGCAAACCGAATGCAATATTCTGCACCTAAAACCTTCCCAAATCTCCACCTCCGATCCAATATAGAGTTCTATGGCTGAAAAAAGTATTGTCTTAATACCTTGTGGATCTGCCCCTACCTCTCACTCTACACTAAATGTCTCTGCAATATACAGGCCTGGCTTTTGTCTTTTTCGGGTTACTCCCTGGCTTCTACAGGCCCATTTCCACAGATGTTCTCTCACAGGATCAGGATCAGCTAAGGTGAGAGTTCAAGTAAGCCTAGTCTGAAGTGTTCAGTCAGTCCAGTTCAGTCAGTCCAGTCGACGTAGCCAGAGGGGATGACGGTTCAGTCAGTCCAGTCGACGTAGCCAGAGGGGATGACGGTTCAGTCAGTCCAGTCGACGTAGCCAGAGGGGATGACGGTTCAGTCAGTCCAGTCGACGTAGCCAGAGGGGATGACGGTTCAGTCAGTCCAGTCGACGTAGCCAGAGGGGATGACGGTTCAGTCAGTCCAGTCGACGTAGCCAGAGGGGATGACGGTTCAGTCAGTCCAGTCGACGTAGCCAGAGGGGATGACGGTTCAGTCAGTCCAGTCGACGTAGCCAGAGGGGATGACGGTTCAGTCAGTCCAGTCGACGTAGCCAGAGGGGATGACGGTTCAGTCAGTCCAGTCGACGTAGCCAGAGGGGATGACGGTTCAGTCAGTCCAGTCGACGTAGCCAGAGGGGATGAAGGTTCAGTCAGTCCAGTCGATGTAGCCAGATGACAGTTGGATGTCAGAGAAAACGAGAAAGAAGAGAGAGAGCTACTTACTCGCTCATGTCCTGACACTCAGGGTGACGCATGTCATTGTAGAAGACCCCTTCAAAGTAGAAGAAGGCGGATTTGAAGTGATCCTGAAACAGACAGTGAAAAGGTTCACCCAACACCGACATGATGATCAAGTCCTATTATGTAGGCTTATACTACTGAATGTTCGGTTTTGGAAGTGGGGTGGTAGCGTCTAACATTTGGATTCATTAGTTTGTTGTGCACTGCTCTGTGATGTAAGGGACAACTTTTTAAGACAAACTGTCTAGCGACTATGGATTCACATTCCGACGGTAGCCTAGCGTTTAGAGCGTTGGGTCAGTAACTAAAACGGCTGCTAGTTCGAATCCCAGAGCCGACAACGTAAAAAAACCTGCCTATGTGCCATTGAGCAAAGACTTTAACCCCAATTGCTCCAGGGTCGCCACTGATAATGGCTGACCCTGGCCGTGACCCCAATCTCTGAGGGTGTCTCAGGGGGAGTTGGGATATGCAAATAATACATTTTCATTTCACACGTGTATAATACACACTTGTACATGTGTGAAACAGGGAAATATAAGCACCCACCTACCATTACAATAGTATGGTTTGAGCATGTCTCTTTGTGTGCGTGTCACCTTGCTGATGAAGTCCGGTGCCATGTCAGGCGTGTTGCTGAACTCTCCAAAGACCTGCAGGTCACTGATACAGCAGATAGCGTCCCTCAGGTCCACCAGACTATGGGAGCCCAGCATCTGAAGGGTCATGTGGGGCCTCACATACCTAAACTGGAAGAGAACGTACGTTATAGGGAAATAATGCAAGCTCTAGAATGCCCTTTAAGCCAATCAGAAATGGGTATTCAACAATGCCATGGTACAAATTAGATTAATAGGCAAAGATAATGTACATGTCTTACAAAAGCACATCTATTGTTGTGTCTAATGATGGAGATTGTTGGAATTAGGCTTTTCAACTTTTGGTGATTCTCACAAAGACTTGGAATCGAAGAAGTGAAACTGCACGTACTCTCTCAAATATGGCTGGGTAGAGAACGTTGATGCTCAAAATTATCTCCCCTTCTGGCACCAAGTCAACAGGGTCCTCAGGCCTTTTACCCACCGCTAGGCTCTCCTAGAAGATCAAAACAACACACACACACACACACACACACACGTCAACCAAATTTCTAAAAACAGCCCCCTCTTAGCTCTTGTCGGTCGTGTTCATTAGGCACCAAACTGAAGAATTACGACCCAGAGGTCTGGGTGCGTAGACTTCTGGGTGTCAGTCACACTACAGGTTAAAGGTCACATCAACAGGTTATACTCTATGCAAGTGACCCATTGTTTTCCAATGGTATTCAATGAGCAAAACAATGTGCGCAATGGTCTGCAACGCAAACGCCTGGTAGAAGTAAATCCATCCTCAAACACAAATATACGTTTATATATCTTAAATTACTTAAATAATATAATCATGAATCCCACGGAAGTAAAACGGAAGGGGCGGTTACTTTCACAGAGTATAACTAACCAGTTCGTCTTGGTAGTGGTCAACTCTGCTTATCTTATCGATCCTCAGGGTGCCTTTGTAGTCCTGCTTCTTCTTCCTCTGTCTGAACATGAACAAGGCAACACTTTTTTAATGCAGTGAATGAGTAACTGTCTGCATAACATGGAATTGGCGCATTTATCATGTATAAATGGTCTAGGATATCATTTGTATAGTGAAAACGTTGTAATGTTTTACATTAGTGTTTGAAGAGTGGGGTCAGGTGGCACAACGTTGGTGTCAAGAGACTCGTCTTCAGCTTGACAGCGAAGAGTGTCAACGCTGGGAAAAGATTCAACAATGTGAAGATACAGAACAGATGGGTCATTTGACAGCAAAAGGTCTGAATCTTCACTTTATAAAAACCATCTCTGATACCACTCGTTTTGACCAAGATTCTAAAATGCGTCATAAAACAAAAACAAAGGGAAGTTATATCCCTGGTCCACTACTACAGACGCTGAAGTTCAACAACAAACATCATATTACTGAGAAAAAGTAACTAGCATATTGAGAAGTTACTGCTTGTCAACTAGACAGACACAATGGCTTTTCAGCTGCCTAGCTAGAGTACCAAATACATTTATAACTACCCCTTACTGTACAAACCTGCAGATAGCTTTCAGTTCATCCAACGTTTCTGGTGCGATTCCCATCTCCTTCGCAAAGTCGGCATCTTCAGTCTCTTCGTATTTTTCCTCGTAGGAATAGTCAATTGGTTTCAATTTCTCAAGCCATGCTGTTCTGAATGAGCCAACGTGGAATGGTTTGGTATTTATGTCTTTATACTCAAAAACTGGAATATTTTCGTTCACGTTTGAGCTGCTGCTCGCCGCCATTTTTTCATCTAAATGACGTCAAAATTCCCAGGTAACGCTGGGTAATGAAGTGTCTCGAGATGGGAAAATACAAGGGAAACTACCGATTGATTGAGTTATTTTACACTGGCCCGGGTTGAACCGAGCGAAACCCGGCACGTCATCCAGCGAAAGCGGGGAGGGAGGAGTGCCCATCTCAAATGGAAAAGTAATCTGCGCTGCTCGGTCATTTTGTCAACATAGTGCAACATCTCTTTCCATGACTAGTTTTCATTGGGAGGGCAGATAAAGCATTTTTATCCAAAGCAATCACAGAATCCTAATAATTTATACACGTGCTTAATTACGTCACTTTTGCATTGCGCCGACTTCACCATAAAACAGAGTGGAGCAGCCAGGTTCCAAATCGAATGCAATCAACTTTCAGCCGGGCAAAAACACGCCTAAACGGGTGCCCGGGCGAGATTAATCGAACCCCCTCTCTAATAAAGGGTAATTGTGGGGCTGCGTTTAGCATTTTTTATTTGTATTTAACCTTTATTTAACTATAGTGACGCCTCTTGCACTGACATGCAGTGCCTTCGGCTGCGCCACTCGGGAGCCCTGCAATTTAGGTGGGTGTGTCCTTGATTATGTAACCCCACCATGCATAATTTAGTAGGCTATTTTATAAAGGTGTCAAATGGGCAAGTTCTCTTCCTTCTGGTGAAAGATTAACTCCAAAGCCCAATAGCTATTTTTTTCGTCTAAATTCAGAGAGAACTATCTCCTTTCTTTCATCAACTGGTATCTTTTAGACCTATCCCCCCCCACCCAATGTATTTAAAAATACGTTTCTTCTTTATTTGACAATCATTCCTGTCCTATCGAACATGGCTCACGTGAAGAATGGGAACATCCAAAAGGTAAGACGTTTTTAGCCGGTTTACTTATTTTTTAAATTTGAATGTTCAATAGGCCTACATTTTATTTAAAGGATAAATCTGATGTTGATATCATTGATGATCAGTCCTTGTAGATCTGTCCATGAATTTGAGTGGTTACATTTCAATAACAATTTTAAATAACAATGTCAAATATATGTCAACAGTCCCTCTTCCAAAGGACCCTTCTATGGATAAAAATTGGGATATAATTTTTGGGGGTATTTTGTATGTCCACCAAAATAATCTGCTATCATGGGACTGACCAACATTTTTTTTTTTTACCTAATCCTACTTCTATAGAAGCGTTCAATATAATTTTTGTATAGCATCATACACATTACTTTATAGTTGGAAAGTGTAATTTGGTCGAAGATGCCTAATAGCTTCATTGTTTTGTTGTTCTTAAAAACGGCAGCATTAGACCTTTTTATCTCAATATCAAATCATTTCTGGGTAACAATTAAGTGGGCTGCCTTACTAACCACGTTTCCATCCCCTGTTTTTATGCTATTAAAGTCATAGGCTACCTTCTAAACAAATCAACAAAGACAGCTGTGATGGAAATAGGATGTTTCGGTACAATCTTATGCATGCAGACAGATAGGCCTAATTTGTTCGTTGGACATGGTAGGATATTTTTGTGTCGTAAAATTCGTTATGCGAGAGACGGCATTGGAAAGGGCTTTATGCGCAACTATTGATATAATAAACACCATATCCACGTAAAATTGGAGTCACGCGATGATATGGTGTTGTCCTCCCACTAAAATTCGGGAAACCATGCAGTTTATAGGCTACAGATTAAATACATTCATAAACTCGTTATTACAAAAACAGCCCTACATCCACACTATAGCTAAATAATTTTGCGTTATGCCAGCGAGATTGATCTATTAAAATATCTAATATTAATTCAGGAAGATGCACATGCAAGACTGATCGAGTGAGAGGTGAAAGTGCATTATACCAGAGTCAGGTAGGCTACAAGTAGGGATGCAGGAAGAGGATGATGATGTGGGCCTACAGCAAGAAGTAAAAAAGTTAGCCCAACTAGGTAATCATTCATTATTTGGATTATCTCAAGTATAGTTCTCACTGCGTGACAATGCACATTTGTTATAGCCTACAATTGTTATTGTCTTTGAAGCCAAAAACAAGACATGCATTTTGGGGAAACGCTCTAAATAGCACGTTGTTTATTTTCATACCAATATGGCTCTCGTAGCTGTGCTGTTGAGGAACTACTAGAGCAAGCTGACTTGTAGTTGTTTTCTATGGAACACAACCCTGCATCCCCGCCATCACACAATTACTGTTTACGCATTCTAAAAAGGTCCATTCTAAATTGCAAACTGGTCAGGTGGGCATTTGAAAGTGTGTTCTATTGCCAACATGGCTAGCTAAGTTACAATATACGATCTTACGGTGTTAGACTTTCACAAGGCAATTCAGAGAAGCAGATCGTAATTTTGGTGTGCATATATACTGAACAAAAATATAAAGGCAACATGCAACAATTAACGATTTTACTGAGTTACAGTTCAAATAAGGACATCAGTAAATTGAAATAAATGCATTAGGCCATAATCTATGGATTTCACATGACTGGGCAGGGGCCACACACTTGGGTGTCAGGCCACCCACTTGGGAGCCATGCCCATCCAATCAGAATGAGTTTTCCCCCGCACAAAATGGCTTTATTACAGACAGAAATATTGCTCAGTTTAATAAGCTGTCCGGGTGGCTGGTCTCAGACGATCCCGCAGGTGAAGAAGCCGGAGGTGGAGGTCCTGGGCTGGCGTGGTTACACGTGGTCCGCAGTTGTGAGGCCGGTTTGACATACTGCCAAATTCTCTAAAATGACATTGGCGACGGCTTATGGTAGAGAAATTAACATTCAATTCTCTGGCAAAGGCTCTGGTGGACACTTCTGCACTTAGCATGCCAATTGCACACTCCCTCAAGACTTGAGACATCTGTGGCATTGAGTTGACAAAAATGCACATTTTAGAGTGGCCTTTCATTGCCCCCGGCACAAGGTGCACCTGTGTAATGATCACGCTCTTTAATCAGCTTCTTGATATGCCACACCTGTCAGGTGGATCGATTTATCTTGGGAAATAGGAGAAATGCTCACTAACAGGGATGTAAACACATTTGTGCTCAACATTTGAGATAAATAAGGTTTTTGTGGCAAACATGGTTGACCAACTCCATGACCAAAATGACTGACATTTATCCCTTCATAAGAAGATTGATGGCCATTCTGATATTCTAATTCTATGAGCATGTTACTGTACAGCCCCTGTGTCCCAATGTCAAATCAAATCTTATTGGTCACATACACATGGTTAGCAGATGTTAATGCGAGTGTAGCGAGTGTAGTAATCTAACAATTCCCCAACAACTACCTAATACACACAAATCTAAAGGGGTGAATGAGAATATGTACTGGGGTATTAAAGCCTTGTTCACATTGGCAGTTCGAAATGACTCAAATCCCCCCAAAAATTGCATTTCTGATATGAGTCTTTTCTTTTTCCTGCATTCTGAACAGCCAAAAAGCACATGGAATCGGATATTTCAAGACACATTTCAAACCCCCTTCGTAGGTGGTTTGAAGTCCGGTACAAATCTGATTCCTGGCGCTGTGACTTGTCTTAACGGTTAAATCTGATCTATTTGCCCTGAAGTGGTTTTTAGACTGCATATCTTGTTGCTTGCTAGCTACGACAGTTTGACAAGAACATGTGGTAGCTAACTAGCTTGTTAATTGTTGACAAACAAATTAGTTTGTGTGCTAGAGAGCTAAACAGCTAGCTAGTTGACTGCTGTAGCTAGCCAAAAAGGACTCGTTTTGAAAGTTGGACCATCTTATTCTTTGAAGCTCTAAACATTTTTTTACACTACGATTGAGTATTCAAAGCACCTGGGAAACGTCCATGGCAGGCATTGTTGTCACCTTAGCTTGTTACATAACTTCTGAGCGATGGGAACCACGAGCACCACCAGTCAGTCTACACCACTGCACACACACCCGTCATTACTATGACAACTAGCGTAGCCATGTCAGCAAATGACTGCAGTCTGAACGCACTCCCATCCGATTTGGTCACTTGTAACTTGCGGTTTGGACAGTCAGTATTCCAAAGCGGATTTGAAAAGCAAAACTGATTTGAGCATTAAGGCCTGCAGTGTGAACAAGGATTAATAAACCCCTCACTGTAAGTGACTAATTTGTTATTGCCTTCCTTTTGAAGTAATAACTGATTAGAAACACCTCAAGAAGAGGGTAAGGAAGGATACACTTCAGGAATTTGAACGAGGCCCAGCACTCTCAATTATCCAATGGGAATCCTGTGACAAATGCACTGCTATACCAAAGAAGAAAAATAAATTCACTGCGATGGTATTTCAATTGATTCTCAGAGGTTACATTTACACTTATCCCATGTCTTATATTTTTCCACTAATTGGCCTTTTGACCAATCAGATCAGCTCTGAAAAAGAGCTGATGTGAAAAGCTCCAATGGGATTGGTCAAAAGACCAGTAAGTGGAGAAAATTGGGCTGCCTGTATAAACACAGCCAAAGGGCTTGCAGTTTGGCTAGGCACTGATGATGGCTCCTTGTGCAGTTGAAAAACTTGATTTCCTTGACTTTCAGATAGACCCAGAGGATCCCTTTCTCCTGGTACCTGATAAGATGTAAGTCTCCTACTTCACAAGTCTATGCTAAGATACACACTGATTTAGATCTTCCCTTCATGTAAAAGAGCTATGTAACCATAGTTACAGTATTAATGCCTACAGCACAAATCTCAGCTGATGCAGACACATTCAACATTGTGTTCTGTGTCTAAATAGATATTTAATACTGTCTGCCGCATGCTGTGATTGCTATAGCCCCCATACTCAACTGGTGGACTGCAATCCGGACCCAGAACAGGGTCAATACAGATTCAAGTCTTTTAGGAACTCTGTTGGGATTCGACCCCTGGTATCATATAAACACACACAAGACATGGAAGAGTGTCGAATTACAGGAACGTAGCTTTAAAATTGCTAAATTCTCAACGCCAGTAAGAGGGGTTTGAACAGTTTGGAATCGCATGGGTTGTGAGTTTATTTTATTACACCAATAAATGACCTTTGCCGCCTAGGACATTTTGTGTTACTTGACCTTCTCAAATAGTTCTTGAGTAACCCTTTGCTAGAGTCCTGTTAAAAGCAGCCAATGACATCCATGTGTAGAACATTACTGGAGAAACACTACACCTGATCTGCACTTCTGTTTCCCTTCCCAGGAAATCCCAGATGGATTTAGAGACTGCGTTGCAGGATAGTGCCAAAGCGCTTGACCTCTTCCTCAACAACCGGTTCTCTGACGCCTTGGATCTCCTCAGACCCTGGTGTGTCCCATTCACCATCATCATAGCTTGCCTTGAGGCTTTACATTCTTTGAACTGCTCATGTCTGTCTCTAATAGTGATTGATGGTGACCTGTTCGGTAAAGTGTATTCTACTGCAATATTGCCAACACAAATGGTCCTAATTGGCTACCAGAAACGGTCCACTTTCTCTCAGTGTATATTCATTGGTTGGTCACATTGGATCCATTTCTCAATAAAATGCTTCTTGAGTTTCTTCTGTTTCTGAAGGGTTTTGTCATGTTCTTTCAGGAGGAGCCAGAGTATGTACCACGCTGTGGGCTACAGCAGCATGCTGGCCATGCAGGCAGGCATGACCTTTGAACCCAAGGATGTTGAAAAGGCCATGACTGCTCTGAAGGAGTCTCTGCAGACGTGCCAGATGTACGGTTTTGCTTCTCTCAAAGAAATTACATGAATGTAGGGCATCTAGTTCTAGAGTTTCAATTGCCAATGCATTGAAGAAGCTTTCTCACACATCAGATTCAGACATTGCAGGACTTACAGCTAGAGTCTTGAATCGAAGCAATAGCTAAGCGGCCACCCCGCCTATGTTTTGGTAAAAAGCTGAAGGATGGACCTGGAGTAATGCAACTATGGATGATGCAAGGACTGTTAGTTTGCAAACATTGGAGTTAACCAAATTTACATTTTGGGTTCTGATGGGGTATGACAGTTAAACTAAGCTCATGAGGCATTTATCTGTGTTATATTCTTCAAGAATCAATCGTAGTGCACATATTATACATTTTTGTCCAAAGGTGGATATAGCAACTAAGGATTCTAACTTTAACACAGTACATTATCTCATCACAGGTTCCGGAAGAAGACTACCATGGTGGAGGCCATCACTGAAATGTTTTACAAGCAGCCAGCTGACGACTTAACTGAAGGTGTGATGGGCTACCATCTCCGTGATGGTTGTAGGTTATAAAGGATGATATCAGTATGTCGACATCTGGACATTCATACATGTAGTATGTATGATAGATGACAATGTGAAAATGAGTATGTAGTATGAGTCATCCATACTGAAATGTACATGTTTCATGACTGGCCTTTTGATTGATTTCATGTATTTGGGTTGTCATACTTCAGCTTCAGGATGCCCAGCACACATGGGGTTAAAATACTATTTGCTGTACCAAAATTATAATATATGCACAGTATAGTTTATTTAGAAAGTTTTCAGACCCCATTACTTTTACCACATTTTGTTAAGTTACAGACTTATTCTAAAATGTATTAAATTGTTTTTCAATCTATACACACAATACCCCATAATGACAAAGCAAAAATAAGTTTTTAGAAATGTTTGCAGTTTTTAATTTATTTTTAAACTGATCACGTTTACGTACGTGTTCAAACCCTTTACTCAGTACTTTGTTGAAGCACCTTTGGCAGCAATTACAGCCTTGGTTCTTCTTGGGTATGTGCCTCAACACAATCCTGTTTTGGTGCTCTACGGACAATTCCTTTGACCTCATGGCTTGGTTTTTGCTCTGACATGCACTGTCAGCTGTGCGACCTTAGACAGATGTGTGCCTTTCCAAATCATGTCCAATCTATTGAATTTACCACAGATGGACTCCAATCAATGGAAACAGGATGAACCTGAGCTCAATTTCAAAGGGTCAATAGCAAAGGGTCTGAATTCTTTTGTAAATACATTTCTATGTTATGCAAAAATATCTGAACCTGTTATTGTGTGTGTAGATTGACAAATGTATTTAATCAATTTCAGAATAAGGCAACGTAACAATGTGGCAAAAGGGAAGGGGTCCTGAATATCTTCCGAATGCACTGTTTACATATACTACATCCACATTGGTTTAAATGTGTGGGTCTATTCTGGACTTTGACTGACGGGCATCTCTCTTTGTTTGCTCCTTGCCCGCTGCAGAGGAGATGCATGCGGAGTTGTGCTATGCTGAGGCGCTATTGCAGAAGGCTACACTCACTTTTCTGGACGAGAGCATGATCAGCTTCATCAAAGGAGGCATCAAGATCCGCAACAGCTTTCTGATCTACAAGTGGGCAGTTTTTTTTCTTCACAACTGACCCAAACCAAGCTGTACTGAGCTGGCCTGGTTTCACATGAACTGGTTGATGATATAATGTGAAAAGGATATTATGTTTTGTGTTTGGGTAGTCCAGTCACAGGTGGCTGGTGACACCTTAATTGGGGAGGACGGGCTCAAAGTAATGTTTGGAATGGTATCAAGCACATCAAAGCTGGTTTCCATATGTTTGATACCATTCACTCCATTCCAGTTTATTATTAGCTGCCGCCGTCATCCTCTCACCAGCCTCCTGTGCTTCCAGTATAAGAATGACTGTTCACAGAATTGATGCAGTAGAAAGAAATGAATCAAACGTTATCAAGCAGTGATTGTTTTTAGCAGGGTCACATTTGAGAGTCAAGTATTTTGGGAGATCTTGCATGGTTGATAGTGTACTCAAGTTCATAGTTCAATATATGTCATTCTGTCCATGAGCTGCTGTTGTCTATTAATGTTCTGTATTATGTCATGTTTTGTGTGAACCCCAGGAAGAGTAGCTGCTTCATTAGCAATGTCTAATGGGGATCCTTGTAAAATAACCAAATACCTGTTTGGCTCCTCTCTACCAGGGAATGTGATGATATGTCAACCATGGCAAAGAACCAGTCTGACCAGATGAGCACACAAGCTCACTTCAGGAGTGGTGTGAACATGGGCATTGGTTCATTTAACTTGGTAAGAGCGTTGGTGTTTAGTGTTTCAGCGGTATGGGTGAGGTAGAAGATGGTAGGACAGGCAGATTAATAAGAGTTGCTAAAGCGGTCAAATGTAAGATTACAAATATTTTTTTCTCAACTCAAATTATAAATGTTTTTATTTTCTATTGGCTGTTTTTTTTTTCTTTGACATGAAAGGGGGATTTTTGTTTTGTAGTCCTCAGATGCTGAGGTCACTCTATTTTCACCGTTTGGTTTTCCTCTTTCAGTATTTGTCTCTCTTGCCGAGCAAGGTCCTCAGACTACTGGAGTGGATGGGTTTCTCTGGAGACCGGGTAGGTGACGAGCAGCAGTCTCACCACTTCTTTCTCTGACAGACTATTCAGCATCACACACCGGCCGCCTTGCAAAATACTCCTTTTCTCTTGGATAGTCCGAGTGGGGAGTCTCTTTTTTCAAAGTAATTATTGTCCCCCAAAAACTGAGTGCTTGCATAAGTCAAAAAATAATACATCTGTAAATGTTTGAAATGATACATTTCTTTAGTTTACTTCCCATTATGCCTCATAATTAAGCCAATGACGATGCAATGAAGTGGATGTTGTTGACAGAGGCTTGTTGTGCAGGAAGTGGGTCTGTCCAAGCTGAGGGAGGGGGCAGCCAGCAACAGCCTGCGCTCCATCCTCAGCACTCTGTGCCTCCTGATGTACCACCTCTACATCAGCGTCATACTGGGTAAGGTACAGATCTAGGATCAGCTTAACCTCCCCGAAACCTTACCATAACCTGGGAACCCTAAATTGGGGAAAAACCAAAAAGGACCCAAGACCTGTGTCTAGGGGCAACATTGACCTACTCCTCAAATGCCACACAGGCCACTGGAGTTTTGAGGATAAAGGATGCTCTCTGGTGGTGACAATGCTAAACTGCTCCATTGTTACTACAGTACTGTGATCATCAACTGTCGCAGTCACGCTTTACAAAGTCACTTTGTCTCCAGCTGGTTTCTTATGTGAAGAGCATTTCATCCATTTGTATGGACTATTAGGCTGTGTTTACACAGGCAGCCCAGTTGTGATCTCTTTTCCACTCATTTATCTTTTGACCAATCAGGTCTTTTCACGTCAAATCTTTTTCAGAACTGATCTGATTGGACAAAAGACGATTTATTGAAAATTATAGAATTGGACTGCCTGTGTAAATGTATACTTAGATAATGGGTTTTAATTTACAACAGCCATTAGGGTTGATTGATGCCTTGTCTTTCCTTCTCTATAGGTACTGGTGAGCCGAACCTGGTAGAGTCTGATGTTCTTCTGGAGCCCTACATTGAAAAGTTCCCCAATGTAAGTGAACAGTCCTCCTCCTGCAAGGTCTTCCCACTTGCCCCTCTCCTCCGTTAACATTGACTGTGGTTGTTCTCTAGGGGGCCCTCATTCTCTTCTACCAGGCCAGGATTGCTGTGCTCAAGGGTAACTTTGAATTTGTGAGTAATCTCCCTTTTTAAGAATGGCATCTTCATACATTTTCCTGTGTAGTATTCATTAGGTACCAAATGGAAGAAAACATAACTGGGAGCAACTTCCTAAACTTGTCCAATGAGAAACGCTTGTGTTCTGTTGCAAAGCATTTTGCTATGCTGTGCCCTAATGAATATGACCCTGTCTGCTATGTTACAAGTTATAAAATTGACCCCCTCTGTCTAACAAGAACCATATCTCCTTGTTTTGTGTATCTGCTCGCCAGGCCCAGAAGAAGTTCCTGGAGTGCATAGCGGCGCAGCAGGAGTGGCGTCAGATCCACCATCTGTGTTACTGGGAGCTGATGTGGTCCTACTCCTTCCAGCAGGACTGGCTGGAGGCCTACCAGTATGCAGACCTTCTCTGCAAAGAGAGCAAGTGGTCCCAGGTATAGTACACCTGTAGCAGCCTGACTAAAACATTTAGGATGGAGTTCCCAGGTATAGTACACATGTAGCAGCCTGACTAAAACATTTAGGATGGAGTTTCCAGGTATAGTACACACACGTTTTGTTGTTTTCACATACACTGGAAAGGTGCAGTAAAATGTGTTGTTTTACAGGGTCTGCCATAGTGGTACGATGCCCCTGGTGCAGATTAAGATCAAGTGGACTTCGATAGATTTTTCACCTTGTCGGCTCGGGTATATGAACCAGTGACCTTTCGGTTACTGGCCCAACACTAACTGCTAGGCTACCTGCTGCCCTAGCAGCCTAACTAAAACCATTTTACTTCCCGGTCACAGATTAAGGTCCTTTTCCAGTAACTCTCCTCTCCTCTTCTACACTTTATTCTTATTTTTGAACCCTTACGGTCTTGCTCTTTACAGCTCCCCCATGTTCTAACACTGGTATATTCCCTGGAGGTCTGGGTACAGATGGGTCATATTCATTGTGACTTTTGGTCTCTCCTGGCAGGCTATGTACGTGTTCCAGAAAGCTTCCATCCTCAGCATGATGCCAGAGGAGGAGGTGAAGAAAACTGGGGAGAATGTGGAACAGTTGTTCAGGTATGTGTTGTCAATAAAGACGCATTTTATTTGTATGGCACCCAAAGATACTATACAACTTGAAAAGAAAGTAGGTCCACACCAAAAAAAAAGATGACTATATATTCAGGATGGCATAAATGTAATATTTACATGAATCATAAACTGAACAGAAGGCACTGTTACACAGGGAAGGTGGGTTGTTAAGGTTTATAGCTATGGCTACTTTCATGTGTCTTATAGGCAAGTGGAGAGCCTGCGGCTGCGGATTGCAGGGAAGTCTATCCCAACGGAGAAGTTCGCCGCGAAGAAGGCTCAGCGGTACAGCGCCGCAACCCCAGTGACGCTGGTGATTCCTGCCGTGGTGAGAACACTTTTTTATTTGATTTATTCAAAGCAATATACATGAACTTTTAAAATGTGTTATTTAGGTCTAAAATGCATTTTCCTCATGACAGGAAATGATATACGTTTGGAATGGCTTCACCATCGTTGGCAAAAGGCCTGAACTGACAGAGAGCATTCTGGTCACTATCGAGAAAGCAGAGGAGCAACTGAAGAATGACCCAAGTGAGTTTACCTTCACAATGCTCTAGGTCTAATCTATGGGACGGTGTGGGGGTCTCAAGAGGGAAAAAATGGTCAGGTGTGGTAGAAATGCCAGGGCTGATTTCTGGTCCGTCAGCCCCTGTCTAATACAGAATAAAAAAAAAAAAATTCTTTCCTCTCCCAGATCCATCAGAGTACCACGTGGATGACCAGTGCATGGTCCAGATGCTGAAGGGGCTGTGTCTGAGACACCTGGGCCGTCTCGACCAGGCCCAACTCTGCTTCACACACGTCATCTCCAGGTAAGGCTATTATTGCCATTCACTGATCATTGAGGAATGTGGTTTGTGTGGCTCTTCGGGGGGCAGCCCACCATCTACTAAGACTATTGATGCACCCAAATGTAATAGATCTGTTGCCTTTCTTACAATCTGATTGTTGTGGTGTTTTGTTTTTACAGTGAAAACAGGATCAAGCATGACTGCTACCTAGTGCCATACAGCATGTATGAACTGGGTCTTCTCTACAAGCAGCAAGGAGACTTGGGGAAGGCTACCACCACCATAGAAAATGCCAAGTAAATGTCAATTTAAACCAGCACTATTTTAGATGCATTGTTTACTGCCTAGGATGAAGAATGGATGTTATTAAGACGTATCTGGATGTTTACAGGCTGAACTACAAGGGTTATAGCATGGAGTCGAGGCTACACTTCCGTATCCATGCTGCCCTTAACACAATGGGGACCTCGGTGGCCAAACTTCCACCCCACCGCACGTCAGCTTGAGGACTGTAAAAGGTTGCGTCAATCGAATCTGGTATCAGGATAAAATGTGATTCAGAGTCACCGAATATACTTTAATTATTTTTATTTAACATAAGCGATAAATGGTAAATGCAATTTTCGTATATACGGGTTCACTGTATCACCACGCAGGGTAAAGCAGAGAACTGACTGAAATAGTACAGACATCTTCTTTTATACTGTGACAGATGTAGTTCCAACTTTAGAGTTGTAGAGGCTTAGCGTGGTTTAAACTTGCTAGCCTATCGGTGGTGCCCAGGCTGGTCCCAGCCTCACAGCACACAGGATCCAGATATCCGGAAGTGTTTGTTGTGAAGTTTGAGCTGAGTTGTCAGTTTCTACACATTCCTCAGTTCCTGTCTTCTTGTTATTCAGCATTTTTCCATCTTGTCTCAACCTTCTGGTTAGCACAGTCGACACCCTAGATTAACAACAGCTTTTCTGCAGACACGCTATGTTTTGTGATTAACATGTCCTATTTCTATAAGGCATATATTTTTGTTAAAAAGAGAACAAAACCATCCTTCGCAGGACGTAAAGGTAAAATGCGCCACTGCCAACGAAGAATTGCTGAATATCTTGGGTCCATTCTACCTTGATATGGAGGTGTACAGACTTGAAAGAGCCTTGATTATAGTACACTTAGAAAAAGCCTGCACTTAAAATGTAAATGTTACAAAATTAGAATTTGAGTCTTTTCTGTAGGGTCGACTCATGACTAGAGATTTGAGTGCATAACTCATTTTAAGCACAAATCTTCCATTGTAATCGATGCATGATCTACAAGAAACGTGTGAGCTACACACTTGGATCTTAAGTTAGGATATGGCCTAAATGTTTTGGGTTTAGCCTTTGATTTGAGTCTGTAAAGACATGTACCTGTACGGTTTGTCTGTTCTTATATTTATGTTCTATACACATTATGCTGTTATACATTCTGCTCTAACTGTTTCATTTTCTGCTAATTTAACCAATTAATTTACATTTGAACACATGGTTCTTTATTATCCACAGATATGAAGGTGCACTGGAAATGCAAAGTTTTACCTGTCATTGTACTAAGTGATTACTCAAAAGATTTTGACAAATAAAACTGTTGGAATGGATGAATTTGAGATTTTATTTTTTGCATGAATTGTCTGCCATTCATTCACTGACAATTAGATCCTACAATGAGCCCATTTATTGTCACTATCAGATCTCAGTAACAAAACGCATCACACCTACAAACTGCACATTACTGTTGTCTGAGCAGCAAACTATAACTGTTCAGTCAGTTTTCAGAGGATGCTTTTTTGTTACTATTCAGTACTGTATCCAAATCAGAGGTTCTCTGTTATAGCGCGTTTACTGTACAATCAAACTCCAACCGACATGTTTCAGGTGGTTTGTGTGTGTATATATACTTTTGTTTGACACATCTTCAGATTAGTGGAATCGGCTATTTCTGCCACCCGTTGCTGACAGGTGTATAAAATCGAGCACACCGCCATGCAATTTCCATTCGCAAACATTGGCAGTAGAATGGCTTTACTAAAGAGCTCAGTGACTTTCAACGTGGCACCGTCATAGATGCCACCTTTACAAGTTAGTTCGTCAAATTTCTGCCTTGCTAGCGCTTCCCCGGTCAACTAAGTACTGTTATTGTGAAGTGGAATTGTCTAGAACTGCTCAGCGGTGAAGTAGTAGGCCACACAAGCTCACACAACGGGACGCCGAGAGCTGAAGCATGTAGCGCGTACAAATCGTCTGTCCTCAGTTGCAACACTCACTACAGAGTTCCAAAATGCCTCTGGAAGCAAAGTCAGCACAAGAACTGTTCGTCAGGAGCTTCATGAAATGGGTTTCCATGGCTGAGCAGCCGCACACAAGTTTGAGATTACAATGTTCAATGCCAAGTGTCGGCTGGAGTGGTGTAAAGCTTGCGTTAAACCATCTGGCGGTCTGACGGACTAATCTGGGTTTGGCGGATACAAGGAAAATGCTACCTGAAGTTTGGTGGAATAATGGTCTGGGCATGTTTTTCATGGTTCGGGCTAGGCCCCGTAGTTCCAGTGAAGGGAAATCTTTACGCTACAGCATACAATGACATTCTAGACGATTCTGTGCTTCCAACTTTGTGGCAACAGTTTGGGGAAGGCCCTTTCCTGTTTCAGAATGACAGTGCCCCTGTGCTCAACGCGAGGTCCATAATAAAATGGTTTGTTGAGATGGGTGTGGAAGAACTGGACTGCACTGACCTCAATCCCACCGAACACCTTTGGGATGAATGGGAACGCAGACTGCGAGCCAGGCCTAATCGCCCAAAATCAGTGCCCGACCTCACTAATGCTCTTGGCTGAATGGAAGCAAGTCCCCGCAGCAATGTTTCAACATCTAGTGGAAAGCCTTCCCAGTAGAGTGGAGGCTGTTATGGCAGCAAAGGGGGACCAACTCCATATTAATGTCCATGATTTTGGAATGAGAGGTTTGACGAGCAGGTGTCCACATACTTTTAGTCATGTAGTGTATATTTCAGTGGGTTGGAAGTCATGCTCTAATATTGAGAAATGCAGAACAACCCCACTATATAAATTCAGAATAATTGCAGCGTCCGAGGATCACTGACGAAAGTACTGCTCTGAACGCTCAGATGTGTTTTGCGGTGACGCTTCTCGAGTATTTTCGGTGAGCCGACTCATTTGGCTCCGTCACGTAAAAGAGACGGCTCATTTGGCCCCCAAATTGCTCTGTTAAAAATGCTTGAAGGGAAATTTCACTTTTTTGTATTTTTTTTAACTTCAGATTCATCTCCAGCACCACCCCAACATCAACATATGTGAAAATGACAACACGTTTCTATGTTTAATTGATAAAGAGAGGAAGGTAAGTGTTTCCAGTGACATCATTGATGTGTGTCATGATTTTAACAAATTATGAGTAGGAGGTGCCTACTAATTGTCTAATTGGTTAACGTCATAGAACGATGTGTTTCCAATCTTTTTGACTGCAAAACATATAAAAGCTCTGTTTTCACATATGTTAGGGTGGTGCTGGAGAGGATGAATATGAAGTAGAACATTTTAGAAAATTAAAACTAGAACCAGTGAAAAAATAGCACATTTCTAATTTAAAGCCCAAAAGGTAGGCTACCATTATGTCAAATCAGGAAATGCACCTCCAAATAAATGTTTACCTGGCTGGATTATTAGATGGCACTGAATATTTTTTTTGCATGGACCAGATTGACACGCCCACTTTGTTTCTGCAGGGAAGATTAACCCTCTTTAGATAATTACAAAATAATTATCTGGAGAAAAACGTTTTGAGATCAAAAAGCAGTAGCAACACCAGGATCCACATGGCCAAGGTGTCAGCAGCGGACCTTTCTGAACTCTTAACCAATGCGCCTTTACATTCATGAGAGTATCAATAATTTGTCCCTATTTCTGAGGCTATATGATCTATTGTTCAGTAGATTTACTATGTAATATTCATTTTACTTGTTTTTATCTCATGATTTATTTGATATGCTATCAGATTGCCGGTGGGGGGTTAAAGACATATCTAAATGTGTTGTATGAATACTATGAATTTAAATAATAACTTGATGTAAAAAAATAAAAATAAAAAGCTGTAGTAGCAGGGAGACAAATAAACGGCTCTTTCACCGATGCGATTCGGTTCACCAAAAAGATCCGTTCGTTCGCGAACTACCCATCACTACTGTCAGCTGAGAGCCGGGGGGGAGGAAGAAAGATGGAAGGGAACAGAGACGAAGCAGAAAAATGTATAAATATAGCCACTAAAGCTCTTGAAGCAGGAGACAAAGACAAAGCGGTGAAATTCTTAAACAAAGCAGAGAAGCTCTATCCAACCTACAAAGCGAAAGGTAAATATCTACGTTACCATATTTCAGTTCATTAGCCACGTTAGCTAGCCCGTTACACATTAAACACCTATTTAAAATACAATTTGGCAATTTGCCTTGGAATATTGTCACTTGCAATGCACGTATAATACGTAAACAAATAAATTATGAAATGGTTAAGTAACGTCATTAACGCGTTAAACTGCTCAGGGTAAAGGAAATAGTGACGTTTCTTTAAATTGCTAACTAACGTTAGCATGCTAACAGTATGTATACTATGTCGCTAACTAGTTGACGTTAGCCATTTCTTAGCCCATTTTGTTGATTTGATAAGGTTGACAAAATCCACTGTTAAATGTCTCATTTGACAAGCTATGTTTCATTTTATAGTTCTGTTTTAGCTCAGTGACGAATGTGGACCGGCTATGCTAACTAGCCAATTGGCAAAGCTATTACTAACTATAATTTACAAACTTTAGCTAGGCCAAATGAGCTAGCTAAATGTTGGATTGCCAACCAGTTCAGTTTTGCATTATGTGGTCAGTGGAACCAAGTTCCCAGTCTGGAATGTTATCGCCCCACATGTATGGTCTTTCTCTTTCGCAATAACAAGGTCAACTGACTAAGCAAGTGATGCCTATGCACCAGTAAGTTAGCCAGCTAGGGGTTGTCTCCAGTGTCCTCATGACAGAAATGTAATTTTAAAATTGGTATAAATGTAGGCCTGACACTAGCTTAGTAAGGGACTTGGCTAACTAGCCGGACACAAGTCATGCCTGGCTGTGGTTGTATTGATACATGAGGATGATCCAGCAGCTACCTCGGGCCGTAATCAATTGATCTGCTTATTGCTCTCAGCTGCCGCGATGTTTTGTAATTCATTGCTTTGTCTGTTGAAGTGTTTGTCTGTAATCACACACTTACGTTTGTGAGTGAATCGTGTGCTTGCATTATGGTCAATTGTGCAGCCTGCCAGCTACCATCATATTTAAAAGCTTCTGAAATTGTCAATACTAGTATGTCAGGCAGAAGGAGAGATATTTACCTTGTTATGAAGGTAAATGGCCAATTCCACAGCAGCCATATATAATAGAACACATATTAGCTGAACGATTGGCTGTGACAGTTGACAGCAATTATTCCTCATGTTGGCTAAACTCTCACATCATGCAGTTAAACATGACTGTTTACATTCACTAGGAACATTTAGTTGTAGTGAATACTCAAGGTTTGGTTAAATAGTGTTTATAATGGTCACCAAGGAGCTGGCTATAGCAGGCTATTCACCTCACTCAAAAAAACATTTGTTTGGTCATGTCCATGGGATACAGCAGGTTCCAACAGTACAGTGAAATGCTTACTTGCGAGCTCTTCCTCACCAATGCCTTATTCAATATCAAAAATGGAAGGAAATAGAAACGTGGCTGTCTCACATTCTCAGCAGAAGTTTTCTTTTTTGGAAATGGAGGTAATGTGGCTCTTGCAGGATGAGGTAAGGGGGTTTGTAGGGATTCCACTGTCAGAGCAGGTGAGGTAACGTGGCTCTTGCAGGATGAGGTAAGGGGGTTTGTAGGGATTCCACTGTCAGAGCAGATGAGGTACCGTGGCTCGTGCAGGATGAGGTTAGCGAGATGAACAGGCTTGTCCACCTCAATCCCTTAATTGAATGATTGACCCAGAGCTGAGGGAACAATGGTAGGCATTAGCTAAGGCTAAGCTGGGGGGCAGTGGGCCAGGGAAAACCAAATCATATTCACCTTTTAATTTCAGTTTTTATTTATTTCATTAACTCGCATCAAGAAAGAATAGTTGGATTCAAGGAGGATTCTGAGGATTCAAGATTGCATCTTGATAGAAGAAAAACAACCACCCTCTTCAGTTCAGTGTCATGCAATAATACATTTACTACTTCAACCATTAAGATGAGTATCTTTCCCGACATGTCAGTATTCTCACTCCGGCATGTCTATCCAACATAGTGTTCAGTTACCTGTGTAAACTTTCACATGAATTGTAGAGCTGTATTGCACAGTCTGGGTGCTGCCAGCGAGAACAGCGATGCACTAGGCAGTATACTCAGGCTGTTGCTTAGGCTGCTGCTGCAGTGGTCATGGGTAGACTGACACAGAGAGCTGCTTTGTGTCATTGGAAAAGCTTAGCACATTCTCATTGAGCAACCAGAGCTGGATATATTCGCCTGCGGCTCTCATGGAAGCATGACCAGATCTCCACTACAGCTCGTCTATGGAAGCCAACTGGATGCTGGGAACAATGTAACCTTAGTTTCTGTGTGTGAACCGCTGATGTTCCCTTGCATGGTGGTCTGACTTTCAAGAGCCTAGTGTTTCGCCTTGTAAGATTGAGTGCCAGTTTCCCGGAACCAGATTAAGGCTAGTCCTTGACTAAAAAAACACTTTCGATTGAAAATGAGAACGCTTTTTAGTCGAGGACCCGTCTTAATCTGGTTCTGTGAAATTTGCCCCTATGAGTTCTTTGAAGTGCTTAGCTTTGTCTCTCTTTCTGAATGTGCCACGTCATGCTTTGTTCTGTCTTCTCTCTCTCTTCCCTCCTAGCCTTGTTGGACACCTTGACGAGGAACGGCAGCTCTGCGGGGAATGGCGCGCACTGCAGACAGCGTACTACAGACAGCTCCTCAGAGAGCACCAAGGCCCGGGCTGGTGGGCAGGACCAAGAGGCCGGAGGGGGCGAGCCCAGCACCAAGGGCTTCACCAAGGACCAGGTGGAGGGAGTGCAGAGGTGAGTAGGAGGCTTTTGACTTCTTTTCCACTTGATTGCTCACTCCCGTAATCTATTTGGGATTGGCGATCTGTTTGTAAAATCTCTGTTTTGCTCTCTTGCCCTCCGTCCTCCCTGACGGCCGTATGGTACGGTCCTCTGTCCCACTTCTCATGTGTGCAGCAGGCAGACCTGTGTGTGCGTAGTTGTGTTGCTTCACTCTGGTGCATTCTCATGTGGCGATTAGGGAGGGAGGGCCACTTTCAGCCTGGTTGGGGTTGTGGGTATCACTCGACCCTGAGTTTTTATAGCCAATGGGGAATTTAGGAGACTGACACATTTGGGTTTTCTTTTTCGTTTGGCTAACTGTTAAGATGAGGAAATGGTGGATTGTAAAATTCCCTTACTCACCTGAATTTCCTGTTGCATATATGTCAAATAGATCATAAGTTACATTTTTTATAACCTGATGGTGGTTCTTCCCACAACAGGAAATTGATAAGGATCTGTCACACGTCACGTGAGCATGCTTTCACACAAATCAGATGTATTTTAGATGAAACTTAAAGTATATCCTTCGCACCAAAAATAACTAACCCACTTACTCGGTGTCATTCTGTCTCAATCGAGGGACCATTAGTCAATGCTTTATGCTTGACATTCTGACAGTAGCTAACCCTTACTAGCCTAATCCCCTAGTCTTTTACCATGGTAAGACCCCCATGCCTTACGCCTGGGCTCTGAAATCCATGTCCTCTCAAACCCTTTTACTAGCCTGTGGATCAGGAGTCTCCAACCTTTTCTAGCATGAGAGCTATTTTAAAAAAAAATCAACATCTCAAGGTGCATTTTATTTTCTAGCTATCAAATGGGCACATTCTTCTCTCCCCTGCAACTCTTCCCAGGTCCTTAGTGTACAAGAGAAAGTAGTGTTCCATGTTTTCTGTCAATATTTCTGGTAAAATAATTAAGCAATAAGGGCTGAGGAGGTGTGGTATGTGGCGAATATACCACGGCTAAGGACTGTTCTTAGCACGACGCAACGTGGAGTGTCTGGACATAGCCCTTAGCCATGGTATATTGGCCATATACTGCAAACCCCCAACAGTAAAAATACATCTTTTTGTATACTTTCTGATATACCACGGCTTTCAGTCAATCAGCATTCAGGGCTCAAACCACCCAGTTTATAATGGTTAATAAACAACTCTAAGGGGGGCCCTAAAATCTGCGATTCCGACTATTTCCCCCAAATTATCTTCTCAGTTAAATTTTTCAATCTTAAAATTACTATTGTTCATAGAGAACTAACGGAATGGGATGTTCTGAGTCCATGTCAATGCTTAAATCACATCGCAAGACAATATTAAAAAAATTGTAATTGCGCGTCTGGCCCTTTTAATTATGCATCTAGTGATTGAGGAATATGCCATCTGACGTGCCGGTCTAGCGTACTGCTAATTTCATGGCAAAGTTTGCAAATGACAAATAATAGATACAAATGATATACTTAGTCATGATATACTTTTGATTTGAACATGTAGATAGGTAGCCTAGCCTACAAAACTAAAACTATTTCATTTATGGATCAAGCCTTAGCAGATTCTGATCTTTGCATTTAACATTTAAATGAAGGTTTTGGGGATGGTATTTATGGCAACCCACAAGACAGTTATGACATTAACTGTTTACACATGGAGTGATAAACACACGCACCACACAGACACACAGGCAATATTGCTGGAAATTAATTGGCAGATATTGTCTTATTTTAAGAAAATTGTGCATAATCAGTAGTGCCAATAGTGGATAATCAGGGGTGGGATAATGTTGCGTGGATTAGATAGTATCTGGGAGTTTACGGTGTCTGATACTTGTGAGATTTGTTTGACAGTTTGCGGTGGAACACGTGAAAATTGCTTGTACTTTCAGAATTGTTTGGCGAGGTACTCGTAGGTGGGCTGCGAGCCACTGGTAGCTCACTATAGACCTGTTGGAGACCCCTGCTGTGGATTATATAAAGTCAAGTGATGTCAAACGATCAATTGTGTCCAGAAGACCATCCTGGTTTAAAGCCGTGGTATTCAAAGTCTGGGTCGGTGTAGTTTTCCTTCCCTTTTTTTTTTATGGGGGGACTAACAATTAAGAGTACAGATTATTGTATGGGACAATATACAAATGTTGATGAGAATCATTTGAAAAATACAATTTTACTGAGTAAATATACGTATTTCATTTTTAATAAGAGTTGAGAACGCTATGAATTAAAGATTATTTCGTTGATGTAAAAATTAGATATTTTAGATTTGGGGTGGGGGGGGGGGGGGGGGGGTTTGTGAAATGTTAAAATAGGCTATGGTTTAAATGCCAGGATGTTATACTCATTTCGGCTCATCTAGTTGCGTTCGATGCACACCTTTCCACTATACGTTGGAAGAGGTGGGCTGCAAGGGATTGGCAACTTGAAGAGAACTAGGGCCTAACAAAGCTACTTAATTGGGAAGATGCTAAATAGCGAAGCTACTGCGTGGTGTTCAAATGTAGGCTAAGTAGTGTTTGTACTCCTTAAAATGATCACGAGTATTGCATTGTAGGCTACGTCTTTGAAAACGGAAGTGTTTTTTAAAATCTTTTTTGGGAGGGGGTGTGGAATTTCTGTCTTCTCAGTTTCATGTTTTCTTGGCCATCGTCAGCGCTATTAAACTAAATAATAAACCGTCTTTTGATTTGTCAGTGTCTACACTAGGGACTAGGGATGTGGCTGCGTTATTGATGTCATGTTAATCAGGCCTTTTGATTTGAACATAGAGATAGGTAGCCTAGCCTACAAAACTACAACTATTTATGGATCAAGCCTTCGAAGTCATTCTGATCTTGTTCCCAATGATCAGTGCTTTAGCTTATGTTGCTGTCCAGTGGTTCTGAATTTGCGATACACCCGACTGTATGTCTTTTTTCCCCCTGTTTTTTTTCTCCTTCTGTTCAATAGCCTTTTGATTTGAACACTGAGTTCTTGTGTGTGTACTACGCTATTTGATTTAATTTATATATGCTACAGCACTTTGATTTCACTAATAAATATTTTGAAATTGAACCAAATGATCGGTTTCTGTCTTCAGTCCGTTTTAAATGAGAGATGGCTATATCATATGTCACTCATTCCATGGAGGGCCGAGTGACTGGGTTTTCACTTCTCCCTTGTACTTGATTAATTAATGTCACTGATTAGTAAGGAACTCCACTCACCTGGTTGTCCAGGTCTTAATTCAACAAAAACCAGCAGACACTAGGCTATAAATGGAGTGAGTTATACACCACTGGGCTATATGGTCTACTGCAGTATAGGTTGAATGTGATAGGCCTACTGAGGCTGGTTATAGAGAGACTATAACTCCATTCCTGATTAGAGAAATTAATCAAATTGGAAATGAGCTATTATCATGCTGGTTAATGTGATGCATTTCTGTTGAATTTGGAAAAATCGACCCACATGCAGCCCCACCCACTCGGCCAATCAGTAGCCGGTACTGTGTTGCGGCCGTGGCACACTGCACACTTTTTACTGAACGGTACGTGCTAAATAGTATGTAGTTAGCTAGTATGGGTCTTTGGCCACTGATTGTTGTTGGACCCTGAGTCCAACAACTAGAATGATCTCCCTTGAGAGTTCTTGTTTAACACCTCTCTTTCTGTGTCACTGTTGCATCACTGCTGTCCCCATAGGCCAGGGTAGGTGACTGGGAGCTCTGAGCGACTGATGTCCCTGGTGAACAGAAGTGTTGCTAATAATGGGCAGAGTGTAGCCTAGGCCTCCACCACCTTCCCCTAGCGAGGTCGTCTGACGGTAGTTAGATGGTTCTATTGGGCTCCATGTTTTGTTTTCTCTAGCATCTTTGTTTCATTAATTAACCCTGCAGTTGACCTACAGGATCACTCATAATCCCCCAGTCCAGTGTGGTGTACTGGGGGGCTTAAACTTCTCTACTGTACTATGAGCCAGCCAACAACACACTTTTATGTAGGGAAGGCTGCTGTTGAAACACTTACTCAGCTCAACATTTTGGAGTTGGGTTTAAAGTTGAATCCTGCGGAATATTTGCAGTGTTTGCAGAGCTAATGACAGCAGACGGGTTGTCTGTGTATTTGTATGCGAGTCTTTCATGGCAGAGCTGTTTGGGTGGCTTGTTGTGGTCGGCTTTGCGCCATTGGTGATGTGTGGGGACCGTTAATCAACTGCTCAATGAGAACACTGCAGTGTTCTACACACCATGCTATCGCTATGGGAACCTCGGACTCGGCAAGGTGCCCATAAGGCCAGTGAGAGAGGGGAAGGGAGAGGGACTGAGAGAGTGAGACAAAAGAGCTGTGACACATCTCGTTATGGTAACACTCACATAGTGCTTGGTAGGCCTGACCAACATCTAGTCCCATTGTGAAGAGCGTAAGACAATATGTTTGTTTACTAAGATGCTGTGTTTATGTTTAGAGACTAACCTGTAATTTGTTAAAACAGGCCTACATGCAGCGTAGGGTTTAACCTCAATTGAAAGGTACACAGTGACATCAGCATATATTTGATTATTCTAATTGAATGTTAATGTAACAGTCTGGCAAGTATCTCAGGTGGTTCTCCTTGGAGACTGGAGGCAATCTCTCTTCTGCAGGTCATGCAATCGACTCTGTGTATTGCGTTTGAACTCTCCTGCTCTGTTCTGCCACCAGTGTTGATTTGCCCTCTTGTGGTTTCAAATGGTACTCCAGGAGCACAGTTTTCTAAACCCAGAGGCTCAACATTGCGAGACTTCCTGGAACTCTTGCAAAACAGACCAACTTACCAGAAGTAAAAATTCTTCACTTGGATGTTAATTTTCTCTAAATCTAAAGGCACAACCTAGATACTTTCCAAACACTAGTTCTTCAAGCAAAAAATATCCATTAGAGGTTTTTTGTCTTGCTTTTGGGCCAAATGTGATCTGTGCTACAACCCTCATGATGAATCAGATCCACTGCATTGTAATAAACTAGATCTATATCTGTTTCCTGGACATGTGTTAACATAGCCCTGATGAATCACTCACTGTAATCTCTCTTCTTAAAGGATAAAGACGTGTAAGGACTACTAGTAGCATTGTAATAAACTCTCTCTCCAGGATAAAGCGGTGTAAGGATTACTATGAAGTCCTGGGCACCAGTAAGGAGGCCAATGAGGAGGAGCTGAAGAAAGCCTACAGGAAACTAGCACTCAAGTTCCACCCAGACAAAAACCAAGCCCCCGGAGCTACAGAGGCCTTCAAAAGTAAGAAGTTTCACATGCATTGTTTTTGTGTTCGGTGCCAATCACATTTATTTAGTTGTAATGTAGACAACAGGTCTTCACGGATCCACCCGTACCCGATTTCGGGACCCGGGCGAGTCCGGAACCAGAATTCAAAATAATGTCACTGGTCTGGGTTGGATATGATTGACTCGGGTATGTGTCATTTTAACCGACTTGTCCTTAAGGTACAAATCCAAACGCGACTGCTGCAGTAGAGGGAGCGAAATTGTATAATTTATGCTGCTGCTCTTGTTTTCACGAGTGGCGAGTGTAGGTTGTTGGCCAATCATTAGTCATCAGTGGCAATGGGCTATAGCCGTAGAGCCTTGCTCCGTGTGTGGAAAAAGAGAGGAGATATCTAATCAATGGAAGATGGAATTAAAATGATGGCGTTAAAGGAGAAGAATAGGCTACAGCAACCAAGAACCAATAGGTAGGCAGGCTGCTACTTATCAGAATTGTTTGTAACTGTAAGATCAGGAAGCGTATGCACTGCAGCCTCAGCCTAGCTTCTCCTGGTTTGATGCAGTCAAGACAGGCACTACGTACTCATATTTGATGATAAATAACTGAGCTATGGCAGCTATTAGTCTACTATAGCGCCAGTCA
The DNA here is from genome assembly GCF_016432855.1 of Salvelinus namaycush. Lineage (NCBI taxonomy): Eukaryota > Metazoa > Chordata > Actinopteri > Salmoniformes > Salmonidae > Salvelinus > Salvelinus namaycush. Next base: position 17,604,805 of record NC_052348.1, on the reverse strand, counting down.
GCTTGGTTGGTTGCTGTCTCTCCCTCCCTCTCCCACCTGCTAGAACGCTCTCACTCACTCGGCTCTGGTTAATAAAGGAGCTTTAAAAAATGACTTCTTCTGCTTCCCTCACTGATCGGACCGGGTCTGGAACAAGTGAGCCACTCGTCCCTACAGCATTGTTAGCAGTGTAAATTTGACCTGCCATCCCCCCTGACGTGAAGTTTGCTGATCAGTGTAAAATGGGCATCGGCTCTGAGCCAATGTCTCCTTTTTTGCTGACTTAATGCGACACTTATTGACACAAGTGTGTTGTGGTTCTAACAGAGATCGGCAATGCCTACGCCGTGCTTAGCAACCCAGACAAGAGAAAGCAGTATGACCTCACGGGGGCGGAGGAGCCTACCAGCCCTGGCCACGCCCACAGCCAAGGGTTTGACTTCCACCGGGGCTTCGAGGCCGACATCACTCCCGAGGACCTCTTCAACATGTTCTTCGGAGGAGGATTCCCCTCTTGTAAGAGACAAGCATACATTTTGAAGTTAATTTCATCAAGTGGTTGCAGAGTTTGTCTCAATGTTTAATAAACAAGTCTTAATTCATTACATCAATTAAGTACAATTGTCTTGCTCAAACATGAATGTTTATTAAATGAGTATTGTATTGCAAGTCTTCGCCGAGTCACTAACAGGGTACCTCCTCTCCACAGCGGCTGCCCACACGTTCACCAACGGCAGAGCGCGATACAGCCAGCAGACGGACCAAAGACGGGAGAGAGCAGAGGAGAGGGGAGAGGTATGCATGTCTGGCATCTACACTGCCAGATGTATACTGTGACTGTAAATATAATACCTAGTGAGTCTGGGATAACTTCAGGTCAGACTTCCATAGCAGACCCCCCTCTACAAGCTATGGGAGTCTTGGCAGCATATTGCAGGCTCTGTTTTAGTGAAGGACACAACTGTTCCAGCCTTGACTGGGATGAGCTCTAGTTAATATCGGTGTGCTGCATAGTAAAGCAGGAAAAGTGCAAAGTCACTATCAGGACAGTACATGTCTTAACATATTAAATGGTAATATATGCCATTTAGCTGACTCTTTTGTCCCAAGCAGCTTATTCATTTGTGTATATAGTTTACCAATGGGTGGGCCCGGGAATCAAACGACTTATCCTGCCGTTGCAAGCGCTATGCTCTACCTCCTGAGCTGCAGGACAAAATAGTGTATGTTTAGTGATTTTTGTAATCTGTTGTCCAGGGAGGGTTCTCCATGTTTATCCAGCTGATACCCATCGTTGTACTGATCCTGGTGTCCATCTTGAGCCAACTGATGGTGTCTACTCCCCCCTACAGCCTCTACTCCAGACCGTACGTACACACACACACACACTGGGGTCGTGCTCAGTATGGCGCACGGCACTTAAAGGTTTTGCAACAGAAAATGAAAATCTGTGTTCCTATTGGATACATCATGCGTTTAGGTGGTACCACTCTGTTTCAAAACGTTTTCTCCCACCTGAACACGACCCAGGCCTATTATTCTGTACCACTGCTCCACATGCTCGGTGCTGAAAAATACTGTCAAATGGTGACATGGTAGGTGTATGTAACGGACACACCTACCAGTAAAGTACTGAAGCATTTATTGTGTGCGTTTGATCATTCCCATTGCCTCTCTTCACCTGGTATAAAGATAGGACATATAAAAAGAACTGTAGATCTAGCTGTTATCAGAACAGCCATATGTAACCTGATGCCTGTCCTCTGTCCTCTCCAGGTCCACGGGGCAGACGGTGAAACGGCAGACGGAGAACCTGCGTGTAGATTACTACGTCAACAGAGACTTCAAGAGGGAGTACAAGGGCTCCAATCTGCAGAAGATCGAGAAGAACGTGGAGGAGGACTACGTGTCTAATGTCAGAAACAACTGCTGGAAGGAGAGGCAGACGAGTAGGTGTCCATCATGCCTCTATTAGTTGGGCGGTATCCAGATGTTCATACCGTCTCTGTATCATACCAGGTATTACCAGAAGTATTAAAACAATTTAGGCAACAGGGATCTTGATCCAGGAGGAGATTGAATATCTCTGCTGTAATCTTGTCACGTAGCTAGCAAGTTAGAAAACCGAATGCATAGCTGGAGCTCTGAGCTGGATATAATTTATTTGATACAGATTTCTTAGTTATAAGCAGTGACGTAGCACGTAGCCCCTGCAGGGTATAATTACAGTGAGGACTTCAATCAAATGATGTGAAGCAATACAAGTACTCCTACAAAACACGCATTCATTTCCTATTTTGTGACGAAAGCATTCCCTCGACGTAGCTTAGTGTGACATGGTTGATATTGACTGACTCTTCTGTTCATCTCTCCCTTCTCTCTCAGAAACGGACTTGCTGTATGCTGCTAAGGTCTACAGGGACGACCGCCTGCGTAAGAAGGCTGAGCTGATGACCATGGATAACTGCAAGGAGCTGGACAGACTAAATGACCTGTTCAGGGGGGGCTGAGCCCGCCTGAAGCCGCAGGCTCCCACAGGACGCTTTTAGAAGAGATATATGAATAGATATATGTATGTAAATGTTGTTATTTTTAAGGAAAAACCATGGAGATGAAAAGGAGGAAAAATATAAAAATAATTAGCCTTACCGTTGAAGTTGTAAGTTGTTCCCATCCCTCCCCCAGTACCCATCCTTCCATCTTCCTCACCACCCCCTCCTCCCTGGGAACTGCCTTGCTGCATCTCAATGAACCAACTGAAGAATAGACCAACCTCCCAAAACACTTGAGAACACAACCTCTTTCTCTTCTATCTTTGCTTGTCTTTTTGTGTTTTCTGGAAATAAGAACCCACTCTGGAAATGAACACTGACTGGAAAAGCAGAAGGCATTGTGGTGGTGCCTCTTGAGTATTGAAGCGCCAAGCATTCTGCTCTAACAAGCAAATCACAATCTTCACTCTAGATAACTACTTCACCTTCTTGACTTAAACAAGATTTTTAGGCTCATCTGGAGATGCTGCCTTCCTTCCAATCCCTACATTAGCAGTGCTAGTATTGTGAGGAACCCGGAGAATGCTTCCTAGCTACCACAGTGGAACCCACAGTGGAACCTTCTGTGGAGTTCCATGGACCTTGAAGTTCATTCCGCAGATGAAGAAATGACCACGGTCTCACTTTAACTTTTTTGGCTTGGGGAAAAAATGTGAAGTTGGAACCATAATCTTCATCAATTGTTGTACATTTTTCATTTGGAATGTTTGAAAATTTATGGAGTTATTTAAGTAGAAAAACAAGGTTTTTCTTCATTGCTCGGTTAATCATTTGAATAAACAATAAATTATTACCAGAAGCAGTTTTGATTTGTTTCGAGCACAAGAGCATGTGCAATTGTGCGTATGAAACTGATGGTAGGGCAGGTTAAACACCCTTTGAAAATGTGTGAATAGTACTCAGACTGTAGGCCTATTCTCTCCACATAATATTCTCCCTGGCATACAGATCCATTACTCTATTAGTAGTTTGTATACAGTCTCACTTTCGTTTTGCAGGAAGCCTTATTCTCAACCTAATAGTGCCTCACCATGTTTATGAGGCTTGTAAAAGATGTGTTCACATGGATTTGTATGGCTACATGCTCCAGCTTGGTACCCAAACTGGTCGGTACTGTGATTCATAAAACTGCAATGCAACTGAACAAGTCTACTAGAAAGGGGAATTTGCTGTTTTTCCTGGAAGTCCTTGTGAACTGTAGTGGTGTTTCTGAAAAATACCTAGTGTATAGGCAGTGATTATCACTTGTATTGATTAATATCAGTGGTGGGAAAAGTACTCCATTGTCATACTTGAGTAAGGGTAACGATACCTTTAATAGAACATTTCAAAAGAAAGTCACCCAGTGAAATACTACTAAGTATTTGGTTTTAAAAGTAAATGGTTTTAAATGTATCAAAAGTAAATGGAACTGCTAAAATGTACTTAAGTAGTAATAGTATAAACCACTTCAAATGCTGTATATTAAGCAAACCAGACGGTACAATTTTCTTGCTTTTTTAAAATTGACAGATAACCGGGCACACTCGGACATTTTCAAAAAGGAAGCGTTTGTGTTTAGTGAGTCTGCCAGATCAGAAGCAGTAGGGGTGACAAGGGATGTTCTCTTGATGTGTGTGAATTGGACCATTTTCCTGTCAAAATGTAACAAGTACTTTTGGGTGTCACGGAAAATGTATGGAGTAAAAGGTACATTATTTTCTTTAGAAATGTAAATGTTAAAGTACAGATACCCCCCAAAAAACGACTTAAGTAAAAATACTTGAAAGTACTACACTGATTAATATTGCCTTAAAACAAAACAAGACAATTTCTCAGTAAAAATCAAATCAGTCATGAATATACATTTGTTCGTGGCATGCATGAACTTTGAACATCTGTGGGCGATGAGTGACCACGTGTACTATAAGTGCAAATGTATCTATTGTCACTGATAGGCTTATTGCTGTCACGTGACTAATCCCATAACCCGGAAAGGGAATTGCATGACAGGCAATTTGTTGACATCGAATAGGACCTATAGTGTAACATTTGGGAAAGTGTGGAATGATTTTCTACCGACGTTTGGTGCAGTCATTTAACTTTGGATTCACATGCCGACCAATTGCAACTATTTGCTAGCATCCGGTGCTGTCATCATGCATCATAACAGTTGCATCCCGGTTTTTCTCGTTGGCTTACTATCTTTCTATGGATTTCTGAGCTGTGTGTCTTCATGTAGTAAGGAACCTGAAACACCGGACTGGCGAATGACTTTAAAAACCATTCGCAATGGGATCCATAACATTGACAAATACCTCAACGTTGCTCTGGACTTATTTGGAGGACGAGATGGACTGTGTCTCTATGAATGCAGCGATGGTAAGGTCTCTCAGGCCACACACACAGTCAATACTCGTTGGTAATGGAAATAAAACATGGCCATAACTACTTTGCTTATTATGCAGACAAGCCATTTATTAAAAAGATCAGTTGAAAGTGATTATGTTCCACAAACAAAGCAGATAAGCACCACTGTAGCTATCTTGAGTTGTAAACCATTAAACTGGTACAGTGCCACCCCCAACACACTCTGTAGTCTCTCTGAACAGGTTGTCTCTCAACAAGACTAAAGAAGAACTCTGAACACCTCTACCTTTGCTCTTTCCTTGCAGGTTACAAACCAGAACCCCGGCCTGGTTACAAACCAACCCCACCCAATGGATGTGGGTCACCCCTGTTCGGATTCCAGGTGAGCTAGTGTCATGTATGACTTTGATCTATAGCAGTGGTCTTCCCTATTAGTCCTGTGGGGGGCACAGTGTGTGCAGACTGTTGTCCCAGTCCAGCACTAACCCACCTGATTTATCAACTCATGGTTTTTATGATTAGCAGAGACCTGTGTTTCAGACAGTGAAGCCTGCACACACTATAGTGTATTGCTATAGCGGCGGCTCTTCAGGACCAGTAACGAAGACCCCCCCCCCCCACACACACACACAAAAAATTGTTAATTTTATTGTCACATACCCGGATATGTGCAGTGAAATGTGTTGTTTTACAGGGTCAGCCATAGTAGTGCGGCTCCCCTGTACGGCGACCACTGTTTATAGGAATGTTATTACACCTGTCATATTATATGTTGCATTGAATATTTGTGAGCATTGATCTAATGGTCAACTCTTTTGTCTACTCTACAGTTTGACATCGGCATCCCGTCCTTGACCAAGTGCTGTAACCAGCACGACCGTTGCTATGACACCTGTAACCGTGATAAACACGACTGTGACGATGAGTTCCAGGAATGCCTGGAGACCATCTGTAGGAGATTACAGAAGATGTTGGGACTGGCCCAGAGTGTCCAAGGTAAGATGACAACTGGGTTGTGTTCATTAGGGCATGCAACAGAAAGCGTTTTACAACGGAACACGACAATGAGTGTTTCTTATTGTAGTTCCTGCCAGTTTCAGTCTGTTTTCTTCCATGTGATGTCTAATGAACACCACCCTGATTTATGTATTGACAAGCTCTCAGTGTTGAACACAGAGCAGGACTTGACTCAAGCATTCCTCACAGTTATTTCAATAATGTGTCCACCATCTTGTAGCCTAGTTAAATCATACTGAATGCCGCACTCACCATTGTCAATTGTTTCACTTCACTGGTGAGTTCAGCATTCAGTCTGGTTTAACCAGTCTAACAATGTTGCTGGTGCGGAAGATCATACAACTCTTCCATATTAGGGCATGCAACAGAAAACGGGTGGTTCAAGTCCTGAATGCTGATTGGCTGAAAGCCGTGGTATATCATACCGTATACCACGGGTATGAAAAAACATTGTATTTTTACTGCACCTATTAAGTTGGTAACCAGTTTATAATAGCAATAAGTCACCTTGGGGGTTTGTTGTATATGGCCAATATACCACGGCTAAAGGCTGCATCCAGACACTCTGTGTTGCGTCGTGCGTAAGAACAGCCCTTAGCCGTGGTATATTGGCCATATACCACACCCCCTCGTGCCATATTGCTTAATTATAGTACTGCAATGTTGAGGGAGCTAGCACAAGCATTTCACTGCACCTTTTATACCTGCTGTAAACTGTGCACGTGACAAATAACATTTTATATTGATTCATTTTTCTGTGTGTTTCATATGTCTGTATAACATGATCAACTCGTGTTTCCATGTCTCTCTATACAGCGTGTGAGAATACTGTGACCCTGCTGTTTGAGGCTGTCATGCACATGGGCTGTAAACCTTACATGGACAGCCAGAGAGACTCCTGCATATGCAAATTTGAAGTCAAGAGGGATCTATGAGCTGCCATCCAGAGGGGATTCTGGAATAGTCAAGCCACCAGAGAAACACTGAAGTAAATAGTGTACCTCGGGATAGAGCTGTGGAAGTTTCCATTGATAACAATGTGCTAAGCCTTGTGAAGGGGCCTGGATGTGCTCTCAATGAATGAGCGTTGGGTGATCTGAGATTTAAAATCGCTATTTGATCATTTTGTAGAATTGTTCTCCTATGCAAAGGTTGTTTAGTAGTTGTCATGTATGTAATTTGTTTGTTCTGCCACACATATATATGAAGTATCAATTAAGAGAGAATATGAATGTTTATAAAAGGTAAGAAGACATTGAAAGACAAATGTATGACTACAAGCACATAATGATACAGTGATGAGGGTAATGGCTACATTATATTGCCCAGTAAGTGTATTGTTTTGGCTACTTTTTAATGATTTATATTAAATGTGTAAATAGGCTGATAAATGAATGTACACAACATGGTTTACCTGTTGATGGAGTGTTGCCCCAGTGGTTATGTTGTAGTTAAATTAAATGTTTGGAAAACCCCCGCTGTTCCATGCTTTTATTTTTGTTTTGTTGTTTGAGCTTTGTTGAGCTTGCCTCATTCACAGACATGCATACGGAAACATGCATTTTGTTTTTACAGTATCCCTATGTATAATGTCCAAAGATGTGTGTGTATATACTGCGTTGAAAATGGGAGAGTTCGTTTTGCATGGCCCGGTGCCTCGTGTGAGGAGGAGTAAATATTTTTAGACCATTCCATTGGTCCTTCAATGAAATCTTCACCCGCCCGGGGCATCGTGCCATGCAAAACGAACTGGCCCATTGAAATAGAGTTCTGCGCGGTACTGATTAATTCAGCCCGCTTCTGCTCGCACCCTCAGCTTTTAATACCTCATCCGCTGGCTTTCTATCCGACTCTCAGCCGCTACCGCAAGAACCGATCCCAAACCCAACCGAAGTCCAGCAATATTATTTTAGGCGAATGTGACGCATCTATCTCATTTGCCAGCCATGGTCGCAGCAATTTTGCGACCTATGTAAGCAATATCAAAATGCGCAAAATGAACCTAAGAAATAGTTTAAATTACAAGAGATTCTCACGTGGCCCATTATATTAGGTTATCGGTATTACTGCGCTATATCAACCAATAGGCTAGAAGCAATTTGATTAGAGCAGTTGGGACACTTGCACTTTCTCTTGAGCTACGTTTTATAGCCTCGGTTTTAGGAGTAGGACGATTTTCAGACAGTGACACACACTTTTTCTTATTATCTACTTCACTTGCTTTGGCAATGTTAACATATGTTTCCCATGCCAATAAAGCCCTTTACTTTGAATTGATCAATATATATTTCAGGGCAATGTAGTAAACTATAGCCAACTCATATTTAGGAAGTAGCCTACATTGATTGCCTTGGAAAGATAACTGCCTCGGGCTTCTCCGCCCATGCATAGGCTATATAGACTGCTTTATTTCGTATGTGTGGTTACTGAATATGAGGCAGCAAGAACGATGAGAGCGGACACTTGTACATTCTCTTGAACTACGTTTTGCATATAGGATATAGCCTACCTTTTAGGAGGATAATTTGCAGGCAGAGACAAATAAATGGGTAATTAATATTTATTGAAAATGAAACGTTCGCTCACAATGGTAGCCTATCCGCGCGTTACGCCTTTTCAATAATTTTTTATTATTGCACCTTGACTAACGTTGGTTGAGCGTCCACCACTTATTTCCATTATCAATACCCTATTTATTTACAGACACTGTAGTAAACCGTAGTCTAATATTTAATGTAATTTTCTTGAAAAGACAACTGCCACTTGATTCTCCTCCCACGCATAGGCAGCCTACTCTATTTCATTGAGACCAGACTATAATCTCTCGGCGACTAATTCTTGTGGAAACGGCGAGAATCTGTCAATGTTGATGTAGGATTATGTGGTTATAAACAACATTGAGGGGTTCAATTAATCTGCCGGGCGCCAGACTATGCGTGTTTTTTACTGGGTGAAAGTTCATTGCGTTTGTTTTGGAACCGGCCTGCCTCCAGGGCGTGAGACAGGTGCCCGGTTCAAAGCCCACGGAGAAATCCGCTCAAAACAAAAGTCACGTAATTAGCACGTGGAGTAAAGAGTACGGTTCTGTGTTTTCACATGTAAAAGTGATTTATTTTGACAAAACAGCATTATCTGCTTTCCCAATTGAAAACTAGTTTGAAAATGCAAACATATTTTGAATGGAAAAGAGATGTATGCCTGTGTATGTTTCTGGATGATGCACCATGCTGCCTTGTTGACAGAGCGGCACAGACGACTGTTTGACTTGAAAAAGGGCACTCATCCCTTAGTGCTTTTGACAATTCACGTCAAAGGACATACACCGAGGCCCCGCGGTTCACCATTATTTATTTTTTATTTAACCTTTATTTAACCAGGAAAAACCCATTGAGACCCAGAGTCGCCTTTTCAAGGGATACCTGGCCGAGAAGGCAGCAACAATCAATACATTACAGAATTAAAACATACAACAATACAATACAACAATATGATCCAGCCCCCCCAAAAAACATTTACACTCCTCTGTAACAGAGTCTCCATTCAACATTTTAAATTCATTCAGTGGCACTAACATATCTAGATGAAGTATGCATTGTAGACTATACCATGCCTCTGGTGCACAAGACGAGAAGGTAGTCTTGCTTAATACTGCAAATGTCCTGGGGACTTTAAGTAGGTAGCCTAGTGGTTAGAGCGTTGGGCCAGTACCCTAAAGGTTGCTAGATTGAATCCCAGAGTTGACAAGGTAAAAATCTGTCATTCTGGCCCTGAACAAGGCAGTTAACTCACTGTTCCTAGGCCGTCATTGTAAATAAGAATTTGTTCTTAACTGACTTGCCTAGTTAAATAAATGTTTAAAAAAAAAAGTAGCAACCGAGATGAAGAGGGAGTTTACACAAAAGGGTTTAGTAGATGAACACTTACATATAATCAATCCTCCCAGTAGTTTCTGGTTTTGTTTTGTTGTTGTTGTTTATTTGGACAAATCAGGATTGTGCATAAAGTGACAATCAGCAGTTACATAATTTTTTTTAACTTATAAATGAATGATATGCACACATTGATTCTTGAAGAATAGGCTATAATTTATAAATGCATCATGAACTTAGTTCAACTGGCATACAACATCAAAACCCCAATTATAAGCTTGTTTTACTGCAATGTTTGTAAACAAAGAAAATGTTAAACAATTAGCCTACTGCAGCCTCAAAACATGGTTTGAACTATAATGTTGATGCAAGGCTGATCAGTCCTTGCATCCATAGCTCTGTCTATGATTTAGAGAGAGGTTACATTCCCCAAGCTCCATCCCTCAGCGTTTTACTGACAACCGCTTTGTTATTGTTTCGACTGCTGCTTTAACTGGTGCAGGGGTTTTCAAGACCCTGTGTGGACGATAAACGGTTTCCACTAGATTCAACAGCCACAAAATCTAAATGGTTTGTATCGTTTAAAAAAAAGATTTTTGGCCATGATTAACACTGGCTAAATTAGCGGAGGGAGGGTTTTGGCCAAGATCCATAACGAAAAAGACATTACAGACAAAATACTTTATAATTTACATAAAGTTAAAACCATTAACGTGTGTGTGTGTGTGTGTGTGTGTGTGTGTGTCTGTGTGTGTGTGTGTGTGTGTGTGTGTGTGTGTGTGTGTGTGTGTGTGTGTGTCTGTGTGTGTGTGTGTGTGTGTGTGTGTGTGTGTGTGTGTGTGTGTGTGTGTGTGTGTGTGTGTGTGTGTGTGTGTGTGTGTGTGTGTGTGTGTGTGTGTGTGTGCGCGCAACGATATTAGCGGAAGGAGGGTTTTGGCCGAGTTTCCATTTGTGAGATTCATTCAATGAATCAGGGACAATATGGATAAGGTAACTTCAGAGAAAGCTATCTAATTAGACATGTCTATATATACACTGAGTGTAAAAACATTTTGCCCTCAGAATAGCCTCAATTCGCACAGCAAATTCATTGTCAATTAGGCTATTATTAGAATCTTTTTTATGTTGTCACAATTACATGGCTGCTTTTTAACAGACGGGAATCCCAGCTTTCCAACGGTGCATATTTATTTAGGCTATCTACAGCGCCTTTGGAAAGGCGAAAACAACATGAATGGTAGTTAGCTATATTTTCCTAGCGAGATAACGGCTACAAGTTATGTTTTGAATTGGCTATCTAGTTATTATTTTATATCCGCTGCTGAAATGTCGCGCTCTCTCTTCTCGGGCAACGGCCCACTGGCACATAAACAGCACACATAGACATGCGCTGAAGTGTCATTCCAATGATGGCTGATATATCGATTTTTAAGTGATTGATAATATTTAAGTGTGCCTTCATGAACTATGTTAACAAACATTTCCATTACTTTTCATGACCTTACAACCCCTAATTTGGCAATTTGGAACAGCGCATCATGCCATTCACGCTGACGCATTTTCAATCCGCACAATCTCGAACACTGCTAGCCTACTGTCACGCATAGAATCACAGACTAGTGGCAAATAAACTTGAACATAGCACAATCGAGAAATGCCGATCCCACTTTCATTCCGCTTTGATCAACATTTCTTTTAGCTCACTGTGTGAATCTGGGCCGATGATATTCTACTTGTTTTATATAGGAGCTGGTACGCAATTCAACCCCAAAATTGAGGTTCCGGTACCGCGTACCAGACAACTCGGCCACAACTAAGCACTGATATGAAGAGTGATCAGATGAATTGCAATTAATTGCAAAGTCCCTCTTTGCCATGCAAATGAACTGAATCCCCCAAAAACATTTCCACTGCATTTTAGCCCTGCCACAAAAGGACCAGCTGACATCATGTCAGTGATTCTCTCCTTAACACAGGTGTGAGTGTTGACGAGGACAAGGCTGGAGACCACTCTGTCATGCTGATTGAGTTCGAATAACAGACTGGAAGCTTCAAAAGGAGGGTGGTGCTTGGAATCATTGTTCTTCCTCTGTCAACCATGGCTACATGCAAGGAAACACTTGCCATCATCATTGCTTTGCACAAAAAGGGCTTCACAGGCAAGGATATTGCTGCCAGTAAGATTGCACCTAAATCAACCATTTATCGGATTATCAAGAACTTCAAGGAGAGCGGTTCAATTGTTGTGAAGAAGGCTTCAGGGCGCCCAAGAAAGTCCAGCAAGCGCCAGGACCGTCTCCTAAAGTTGATTCAGCTGCGGGATCGGGGCACTACCAGTACAGAGCTTGCTCAGGAATGGCAGCAGGCAGGTGTGAGTACATCTGCACGCACAGTGAGGCAAAGACTTTTGGAGGATAGCCTGGTGTCAAGAAGGGCAGCAAAGAAGCCACTTCTCTCCAGGAAAAACATCCGGGACAGACTGATATTCTGCAAAAGGTACAGGGATTGGACTGCTGAGGACTGGGGTAAAGTCATTTTTTCTGATGAACCCCCTTTCCGATTCTTTGGGGCATCCGGAAAAAAGCTTGTCCGGAGAAGACAAGGTGAGCGCTACCATCAGTCCTGTGTCATGCCAACAGTAAAGCATCCTGAGACCATTCATGTGTGGGGTTGCTTCTCAGCCAAGGGAGGGGGCTCACTCACAATTTTGCCTAAGAACACAGCCATGAATAAAGAATGGTACCAACACATCCTCCGAGAGCAACTTCTCCCAACCATCCAGGAACAGTTTGGTGGCGAACAATGCCTTTTCCAGCATGATGGAGCACCTTGCCACAAGGCAAAAGTGATAACTAAGTGGCTTGGGGAACAAAACATAGATATTTTGGGTCCATGGCCAGGAAACTCCCCAGACCTTAATCCCATTGAGAACTTGTGGTCAATCCTCAAGAGGCGGGTGGACAAACAAAAACCCACAAAATCGGACAAACTCCAAGCATTGATTATGCAAGAATGGGCTGCCATCAGTCAGGATGTGGCCCAGAAGTTAATTGACAGCATGCCAGGGCAGATTGCAGAGGTCTTGAAAAAGAAGGGTCAACACTGCAAATATTGACTCTTTGCATCAACTTCATGTAATTGCCAATAAAAGCCTTTGACACTTATGAAATGCTTATAATTATACTTCAGTATTCCATAGTAACATCTGACAAAAATATCTAAAGACACTGAAGCAGCAAACTTTGTGGAAATTAATATTTGTGTCATTCTCAAAACTTTTGGCCACAACTGTATATTCATGCAGTAAGGAACCTGAAACAGAAACACCGGACTGGCAAATTACTTTAAAAACCATTCGCAATGGAATCCATAACATTGACAAATACCTCAATAAGATCTATAACATTAAAAAAGAACTCAACGTGGCTCTGGACTTACTTGGAGGACACGATGGAATGTGTCACTACGAATGCATTGATGGTAAAGTCTCTCCCTCGGGCTGCCCGCACGTACACACACACGCACACGCACACGCACCCCAATACTTGTTTGTAGTGGGAGAAAACATGGTAACAGCATAACGAAAAAGACATTACAGACAAAATACTTTACAATTTACATACATTTAAGAACATTAACATGTAATGTGTGTGTGTGTATGCATCTATCAGTTACACATGCATGTTGGTACATACACACAAGTAGGTCACATGGGGAGAGGTGTTGTGCCATGAGGTGTTGCTTTATTTGTTGTTTGAAACCAGGTTTTCTGTTCACTTGCTCTATATAAGATGGAAGGGACTTCCATGCAGTCATGGCTGTGCATAATAGTGTACGTTTTCTTGAATTTGTTCTGGACCTGGGGACTGTGAAAATACCCCTGGTGGCATGTCTGGTGGGGTAAGTGTGTGTGTCAGTGCTGTGTGTAATTGATTACGCAAACAATTTGGAATTTCCAACACAATAACGTTTCTTATAAAAATAAGAAGTGACGTAGTCAGTCTTTCCACAACTCTTAGCCAAGAGAGACTGGCATATATAGTATGAATATTAGCCCTCTGATTACAATGAAGAGCAAGACGTGCTGCTCTGTTCTGGGCCAGCTACAGCTTAACTAGGTCTTTCTTTGCAGCACTTGACCAAATGACTGGACAATAATCAATATAAGATAAAACTAGAGCCTGCAGGATTTGCTTTTTGGAGTGTGGTGTCAAAAAAGCAGAGCATCTCTTTATTACAGACAGACCTCTCCCCATCTTTACAACCATTGAATCTATATGTTTTGACCATGACAGTTTACAATATAAGGTAACACCAAGTAATTTAGTGTCCTCTACTTGTTCAACAGCCACACCATTCATTACCAGATTCAGATGAGGTCAAGAACGTAGAGAATGAAGACTACTGTTTATAGGAATGTTGTAAGACCTGTCATATTATATATTGCAATGAATATTTGTGAGCATTGATCTAATGGCCAACTCTTTTGTCTACTTTACAGTTTGACATCGGCATCCTGTCCTTGACCAAGTGCTGTAACCAGCACGACCGTTGCTATGACACCTGTAACTGTGATGAACACGACTGTGCCGATGATTCCAGAAATGCCTGGAGACCATCTGTAGGAGATTACAGAAGATGTTGGGACTGGCCCAGAGTGTCCAAGGTAAGATGGCAACTGGGTTGTGTTCATTAGGGCATGCAACAGAAAACGTTTTACAACGGAACACAACAATTAGTGTTTCTTATTGTAGTTCCTGTCAGTTTCAGTCTGTTTTCTTCCATCCTGTTTCAGTCTGTTTTCTTCCATGTGTTGCCTAATGAACACCACCCTGATTCATGTATTGACATGCTCCCAGTGTTGAACACAGAGCAGGACTTGACTCAAGCATTCCTCACAGTTAATTCAATAATGTGTCCACCATCTTGTAGCCTGGTTAAATCATACTGAACCCTGCACTCACCATTGTCAATTGTTTCACTTCACTGGTGAGTTCAGCATTCAGTCTGGTTTAACCAGGCTAACAATGTTGCTGGTGGGGAAGATCATACAACTCCCCCTGATGGCGTGTCTGGTGAGGTCTATAACTTAGGGAATGAAGACTACTCTTTATAGGAATGTTATCTGGGGACCCTGGGAATAAACACCTCCCTCTTCAACTGGATCCTGGACTTCCTGAAGGGCCGCCCCCAGGTGGTAAGGGTAGGCAACGACACATCTGCCACGCTGATCCTCAACACGGAATCCCCTCAGGGGTGCGTTCTTAGTCCCCTCCTGTACTCCCTGTTCACCCATGACTGCATGGCCAGGCACGAATCCAACAACATCATTAAGTTTGCTGACGACACAACGGTGGTAGGCCTGATCACACAACGATGAGACAGCCTATAGGGAGGAAGTCAGAGACCTGGCAGTGTGGTGCCATGACAATAACCTCTCCCTCAATGTGAGCAAGACAAAGGAGATGATCATAGACTACAGGAAAAGGAGTGCCGAACACACCCCCATTCAAATTGACAGGGCTGTAGTGGAGCCGGTCGAGAGATTGAAGTTACTTGGTGTCCACATCACCAACAAACTATCATGGTCCAAACACACCAAGAAAGTTGTGAAGAGGGCACGACAACACCTTTTCCTCTCAGGAGACTGAGAAGAGTTGGCATGGGTCCCCAGATCCTCAAAAAGTTCTACAGCTGCACCATCGAGAGCATCCTGACTGGTTGCATCACCGCCTGGTATGGCAACTGCTCGGCATCCGACCATAAGGCTCTACAGAGGGTAGTGCGTACAGCCCAGTACATCACTGGGGCCAAGCTTCCTGCCATCCAGGAACTATATACTGTACCAGGCTGTGTCAGAGGAAGGCCCTAAAAATTGTCAAAGACTCCAGTCACCCAAGTAATAGACTGTTCTCTCTGCTACCGCACGGCATGCGGTACCGATGTGCCAAGTCTAGGTCCAAAATTCTCCTGATCAGCTTCTACCCCTAAGCCATAAAACTGCTGAACAATTAATCAAATGGCCACCCAGACTATTTGCATTGACCCCCCCCCCCCCCCTCTTTGTTTTTACACTGCTGGTACTCACTGTTTATTATCTATACATAGTCACTTTACCCCTACACATTGATTCAGTACCCTTGTAGCCTCAATATTGTTATTTATTGTGGTCCTTTTTTATTTATTTTTACTTTGGTAAATATTTTCTTAACTCTATTTTCTTAAAACTACATTGTTGGTTAAGGGCTTGTAAGTTAGCATTTCACGCTAAGGTCTACACCTGTTGTTTTCAGCGCATGTGACAAATATAATTAGATTTGATTACACCTGTCATATTACATATTGCATTGAATATTTGTGAGCATTGATCTAATGGCCATCTCTTTTGTCTACTCTACAAGTTGACATCAACAACCCATCCTTGACCAAGTTCTGTAACCAGCACAACTGTTGCTATGCCACTTGTAACTGTGATAAAGACGACTGTGACGATGAGTTCCAGGAATGCCTGGAGATAGATTTCTGTAGGAGATTACAGAAGATGTGGGGACTTGCCTAGAGTTTCCAAGGTAAAATGACACCTGGATTGTGTTCATTAGAGCATGCAACAGAAAACGTTTTACAACGGAATACGAAAATAAGTGTTTCTTATTGGAGAACTCCAAGTAGTTTGTCTGTTTTCTTCTGTGTGGTGCCCAATGAACACAACCCTGATTCATGTATTGACATGCTCCCAGTGTCAAGCATTCCTCACAGTTAATTCAATAATGTGTCCACAATCTTGTAGCCTGGTTAAATCATACTGAACCCTGCACTCACCATTGTCAATTGTTTCACTTCACTGGTGAGTTCAGCATTCAGTCTGGTTTAACCAGGCTAACAATCTTGCTGGTGGGGAAGAACATACAACTCATCCATATTACTATGTGTATTACCTCTTCTATTACTTGTCATTTTTTTTATTTGACTCTTATTATTGATATTGATGCAGGGGCGGGGCGAGGCGGGGCGTGGCAGCAGGTAGTCTAGTGGACCAAAAGGTTGCAAGATCGAATCCCAGAGCTGACAAGGTAAAAATCTGTTGTTCTGCCCCTGAACAAGGCAGTTAACCCACTGTTCCTAGGCCATCATTGAAAATACGAATTTGTTCTTAACTGACTTGCCTAGTTTAATAAAGGTAAAAAATTAATTGATGATTGATTATAGAACTTCAATGTCAAGGGAGCCAGTGTAACCAATGTGAAATGGCTAGCTAGTTAACAGGGTGCGCGCTAATAGCGTTTCGGTGACGTCACTCACTCTGAGACCTTGAAGTAGTTGCTCTGCAAGGGCCGCGGCTTTTGTGAAGCGATGTGTAACGATGCTTCGAGGGTGGCTGTTGTCAATGTGTGCAGAGGGTCCCTGGTTCAAGCCCAGGAAGGGGCGAGGAGAGGGACGGAAGCTATACTGTTACATTGGTGCCGTGACCCGGATCACTGGTTGCTGCGGAAAAGGAGGAGATCAAAAGGGGAGTGAGTGTAACCGATGTGAATTGGCTAGCGGGGTGCGCGCTAATAGTGTTTCAATGGGAGACGTCACTCGCTCTGAAACCTTGAAGTAGTTGTTCCCCTTGCTCTGCAAGGGCCTCAGCTTTTGTGAAGCGATGGGTAACGATACTTTGAGGGTGGCTTTTGTTGACGTGTGCAGAGGGTCCCTGGTTCGAGCCCAGGAAGGGGAGAGGGACAGAAGCTATACTGTTACACCAGCACACAAGCATTTCACTGCAACTTTTATACCATGACAAATAACATTCGATTGTTATTCATTTTCTGTGTGTCTGTATAACATGATCTGCTCGTGTTTTCAGAGTGTGAACAATACTGCAACCCTGCTGTTTAATGCTGTCATGTGCATGACACGGAACCCAAACCGGCTGCGCAGGTGCGCCATCGTGCGCTATCATGCATAAATGTATTTTTCCCCCCCAGACCAAACGCGATCACGACACGCAGGTTAAAATATCAAAACAAGGGCCTCCCGGGTGGCGCAGTGGTCTAGGGCACTGCATCGCAGCGAGACTCTGAGTTCGCGCCCAGGCTCTGTCGCAGCCGGCCGCGACCGGGAGGTCTGTGGGGCAACGCACAATTGGCCTAGCGTCGTCCGGGTTAGAGAGGGTTTGGCCGGTAGGGATATCCTTGTCTCATCGCGCACCAGCTACTCCTGTGGCGGGCCGGGCGCAGTGCGCGCTAACCAAGGTAGCCAGGTGCACAGTGTTTCCTCCGACACATTGGTGCGGCTGGCTTCCGGGTTGGAGGCACGCTGTGTTAAGAAGCAGTGCGGCTTGGTTGGGTTGTGTTTTGGAGGACGCATGGCTTTCGACCTTCGTCTCTCCCGAGCCCGTACGGGAGTTGTAGCGATGAGACAAGATAGTAATTACTAACAATTGGATACCACAAAAAGGGGGTAATTTATATATATATATATATATATATATATATATATATATATATATATATATATATATATAAAAACAAACTCTGAACCAATTACATTAATTTGGGGACAGGTCGAAAAGCATTAAACATGTATGGCAATTTAGCTAGCTAGCTTGCACCTGCTAGCTGACGTTAATTTGTCCTATTTAGCTAGCTTGCTGTTGCTAGCTAATTTGTCCTGGGATATAAACATTGAGTTATTATTTTACCTGAAATGCACAAGGACCTCTACTCCGACAATTAATCCACACATAAAACGGCCAACTGAATCATTTCTAGTCATCGCTCCTCCTTCCAGGCTTTTTCATCTTTGAATTTATATGGTGATCCATCTAAACTTTTATTGTATTACCACGACAACCGGCAACAAAGTTCGTCTTTCAGTCACCCACGTGGGTATAACCAATGAGGAGATGGCACGTGGGTACCTGCTTCTATAAACCAATGAGGAGATGACTTTCATAGTAGGAACGACTTCTATTTTAGCCCTTGGTGTCGCAGACGCTTGTTGGCGTGCGCAAGCAGTGTGGGTGCAATAATTGAATAACATGGATTTCTACATTTATTTTGCGACGCTCGCGCACGCGACGTGTCCGGTCTGGTCAGCATGTGAGGTGTAAACCCTACATTGACAGCCAGTGAGACTCCTACAGTGCACACGTAACTGACATTTGACGTTTGTTGAGCTTGCCTCATTCACAGGCATACGCAAACATGTATTTGGTTTTTACAGTATCCCTCTGCATAATGTCACACCCTGAAACATGTTTTATATTATACTGAACAAAAATATAAGTCGATACCAGTCACCTCCACCGTCGTTTTAGAGAATGTGACATTATGTCCAACCAGCCTCACAACCGCAGACCACGTGTAACCACGCCAACCCAGGACCTCCACATCTGGTTTCTTCACCTGCGGGGTCGTCTGAGACCAGCCACCCGGACAGGAGGAATATTTCTGTCTATAATAAAGCCCTTTTGTGGGGAAAAAGTCAGTCTCAATGGCTGTGCCCCTGCCCAGTCATATAAAATTCATAGATCAGGGCCTAATTAATTTATTTTAATTCACTGATTTGCTTATATGTACTGTAACTCAGCAAAATCGTTTAAATTGCTGCATGTTGCGTTTATATTTTTGTTTAGTATATATTTGACTCTGTTATACGGTTCTCAGTGGCTACAATGTGGCATTATACGGAAGTTGTAACGAGCAACGCTTGACTGCCATGCCCAGTTGCCAATTGTATCCAGTTTTTGAGTAGATGCGCCAATCAGCTTAAAGGGGCGGGAAGTGTCATTCTCCTTCAGTGTTAGTAAAGCCGATACATTTTACACATTTTGTGTACACATTGAAAGGAGAGTAGACAGCAACCATGTCGTGTCCAGGGAATAAAGACACCAAAGGTAAGAAAAAGTCATATTTTGAAGTCATACAATACTATATGTATGTCGTGGTATTAGTAGTCTTGAAGTTGAATGTAATGTTGTGATCACGGAAATCATATAAGACAAATATGAAAGAAGAACTCTCAGAAGACATTTCTGACCCTCCCTGGGAAAGGAAAGTAAACAAAAGAATAATAATTCACTTGCTGAATGATGTCATGGATTTCACAATTTCCCCTCCATTTACCTCGCTTATCTTTCATTGTTCTAATACGTTTATAAGGTGTATGTACCGCATTGTGTGTCTGTTTGTACTGTTATTACAGTAGCCAAGGTTGTTGTTCACTGTCAGATTAATCGCGTCCCGAGACTCTACGCAATAGCCTGGGGACTAGGTTACTGACAGATGAGCACAGACCAGATTTTATGTAAGGTGTTAAATCAATGTTATCAGTGTACAGACTTATTTCACAGGTGTGTGAAATCTTACTGTATTGTCTCATGTGGGATTTTCGTCTCTTCCAATTCACAGGAAGCTTGGAAAAAGACAGCAAAACTTCACATAGGACAGGTGAGTATGTACGGGCGATGTCAGGTTAGGTAGGTCTAGGTGCTCAATGCTTGTAGAGACATATGCAGATGTACATTTAAAACCAAAACAGAAAGACTGTTTGAGGTACTGTTTTAACGAAACTACCTTATCTCAAGAAATGTCCTTTTACGAGACTCAAAGTACACGCTAATTATGTAATGGTTAACACAAACCTGTAGTTATTTCTCCGTTTGGCGTTTGCACTGAGCAATCACCTGAATCAAAAGCAGTATACCCTCCTCGTGTGCTCTCAATAATAACCTTAACACAAGGAACATGAGGAAATGGAGTGGCAGACTTTTCCCTTTTTCCCTGACCTCATTTGGAAGAATTGTCCAAATCCTGCTTCACCCCACACCTGCAACAGCAGCACGAGTAAAGTGCATGTGAGATAGGAGAGCATTGTCACTTTTTACTACTGGTCTTAACACCTGTATCCAGCCTATTGAAAACCACCAGGACTGGGTGCTTATTGAACAATGGCTGCTTGACCCTGGAGTTATAGCCGAGGCTACTAATTCACAAACCTGTTTGCAGAGCTTAACAATAGACCCCCCAAAATAAATCTGATCCCAAAAGCTTTGAAGAGAATTTGCATCGAACCTGCCAAGTGTTGAGATATCAGAAAGCTGTAAAACCACATTAGAGGGCTTTGAGAAGTCATAAAATAAATATTCATGCAAATTGTCATACCTGTTCAGATTGTATGTTCCTTTCTCGTTATCAGGTCCTAGTGAGAACCTTACAGAAACAGATGGGTATTTCTGCAGGTAACTATTAGTAATAATATGACTCATTACATTGTTATAAATGACTTTAATGTAATGAACACGTGGTTGAAATAAGTTCAAGTATGTTGACAGTTGAAGTGAACAGATAGTTTAGTGTAACAGATTACTTGTGGTAACAGATAAGAAATCGATACCGTCTCTTGTTCATCTACACCCATTATGGCATAACAAGGTATTGGTATTTACAGGGGAGCGTGTGTTTTTCTTTCAGCAGTTCTTTCTCTATGGACCCTGCGGACGAGTATAAGATGAACCACAAGCGGCGAGGCCTGGCTCTCATCTTCAACCAGGAACACTTCTTCTGGCATCTGAGAATGCCCTCCCGCAACGGGACCAATGCTGACCGCTCCAACCTGGTCAAAAGGTATACATGGCATCAGATATGACCTTGCTTCATAACTCCCTATAGACCGGTTCAGTCAACTGTAGTGCTGATGTTTAAAATGTAATGCCTAACCATGTTTGACACTTGATTTTCTGATTCAGATTTGAGGACTTGAACTTTGAAGTGCAGGCCTTTGATAATCTGAAGGTGGAGGAAGTTCTGGATAAAATCAGTCAGGGTAAGCAGCACTTCAAGTCATTCGATACCACCTCAAATAATCCGCTTAACACAGATACTGTATCAGTCACAGTCAGTATTATACTTCAGAATAGTAAATTATACATGTCTGATACTCTATAGCGGCTGAGGCCAACCATGCTGATGCAGACTGCTTCGTGTGCGTCTTTCTGAGCCACGGAGAGAACGACCACGTCTATGCTTACGACGACAAGATTGCTATCCAGGACATCACTGCCCTGTTCAAAGGAGACAAGTGTAAGAGCCTGGTGGGCAAGCCCAAGATCTTCATACTACAGGTAAGCAGTCAGATGATGAGATGCATTTGAATAGATCCATTTTAGATGAAACCTTTGACATTCAGTACTGTTGACTCATAGACCTATAGACCATATCTGATGTTTGGGGGCCGGTGAAGGCATATCTTCATCAGACACAATACTATTATTTGTAATTCTATTTGTAAACATTTGATCCACATAACCCAAAAATATTTACTGCTAAATATATGTATTTTTCTATATAACACTTCCATCAAATTGACGTTTTGACTCTTTACGGTTTCTGATTTGATTGACACCGACAGGCGTGCCGTGGGGACAAGCATGACGATCCAGTGACCCCCATGGACGTGGTGGACAGCGAAGTGCAGACCAACGAGGTGGTGGTGGACGCTGGGGTGGTCTACACCCTCCCTGCTGGCGCTGACTTCATCATGTGTTACTCTGTGGCTGAAGGTGAGGAACACATGGCACAGCTGATAGTCTATTACAGAAAACAAGAAGAAATACTGTAAACCTAGTGGTCGTAAATGAGGATAGATGCATAGATCAGTGATACATGGAGAATAAAGACAACTTCATTATTTTAATTCCTTATCAACAGACTCACAGTTACTATTTTGTACCCAACTCCTTCTTACTGTGACTTGTATACAGTTATGCTGTTTAGACAATATCCTAAATAACTGTTTCCCTGTGTAGTGTAATGGTGTTTGATCACTTGATTATCCTTTGCTTCTCACTTGGATTAATAGAATTCAGATCTAACTGCCATACTTGTTCCCGGTCTCCCTGTGCAGGCTACTATTCCCACCGCGAGACGATCAACGGCTCCTGGTACATCCAGGACCTGTGTGGGGCCATGCGGAAGTTTGGGGATTCCCTGGAGTTCACGGAGCTCCTGACCCTGGTCAACAGGAAGGTGTCCATGAGGAGCGTCGGGAATTGTACCGACCAGAGCGCCATCGGGAAGAAACAGGTCCCCTGCTTTGCTTCCATGCTCACCAGGAAGCTCTACTTCCGAGCCAAGAAGCAGTAAGGTTTCCATCCACCGGGCAGCTACTACGTCATTCCTGAATCCTGCTGTAGTTGTTTTGGATGTTTTTGGGGAGAAAGGTGGTCCTTGACTATAATGTCTGGTGGTTCTTTTTGTTAAACGTTTGTCTATATTATTTCGATGTTTGTCTTGAGGACCATGAAATACACTTTATCAAGCTGTGCATATTCCCTTTATTCTAATCATCTTTCCTATGAAACCAAATGGAGATCATGTCATTTGCTGACGATTGTTGGTGCTGTTTTATTTTAACATTCTGTGGTGCCAAAGCTGACCTAAAACAAAGCATGTACTATACTGGTGAAACCTGCTTGGCTGCTCGGCTTCAGGCTTTCCCTGTTGGTGTTGACAGAGGTCATGGAATGTACCTGCAGGGCAGGTAAAAGAGTGACATGAGAATGGTAATTGAGCATTAACATTTCAAATGACTTTATTCTCAGTCTGTTTGTGGATAGCTATTGGTTAAGAGGGGATTCTCAGTCAGTAAAGGATTTTGCATCACCAGTCCCTTTAGGCCTTTCTCGAGAGAATACTGCTAATTCTTAGCATTGAGTAATGGTTCCCTGGGCTTGATTTGTTTACATCAACTATCTGTGTCAAATATACAAAGAAATGTGCACATTGTTTGAAGGACGCCGTGGCTCTGGGGCTAAATCCCTACCTTGCATCCAAAAGGTGTGGCTTTGATCCTTATCTCTTGTGCAAGTTTCTGCAACTGTCGTTGTCCAACATAGGAAGAAAAGTGCCGATTGGGTGGCTCTGGGGTTGAATCCCTGGCTTGCAGCCAAGAGGATATGGGTTCAGTTCTTATCTCTTGTGCTTTAGTCTACTGCACATTTACGCAAATGTCAAAATTAAGTGTTTGTAGTGTGAAGGAGTCTGTGGCTCTGGATCTCACCCAAATAGCACAGGGTTGTAGGTTTGGACCTACTGCAGGACTCGAGCATGGTTGTGTGGACAACGGGCTCTGCTGCAGAGCGAGTTAAGGCCACTAGAAGTGGTTGCCACATCAAGATGGCTGGAGAATGGTGGCGTTGGTCCTAAGTATGCATTAAGCAGGGGATGTTAATCCTGGGTCCCCTGTCACAGTTCCTGAACACTAACCAGCAGTGGTTATGGGAAAAAATATAGACACTTAGTATCTCTCTTGAAATACAGGCATCTACTTTTTTCAGGGGTTTTTCTCCATAACATCTGCTGGTTACAGGGATGTGAACCCCAGGTATTAACCCCCATCAGTCCTCCAACCACATCTGTGCCACCGATTGCTTCACACATATTCATATGATTGACATGGACATTGGGGAAACGTACACGAAATCACAAGAGTAGAGGATTGAACCCACAACATCTTGGTTGCTGAGATTTAACCCCAAATCCTTCACACTTGAAGCGCTTCTCTTTGTATGTTAGACATCGACAGTTACAGAAACTGTCAATCAAGCACAAGATATATGGATTAAACCCACAACCTCCAACCTCTTAAGGCAGGGACCAAACCCCTTACCCACGTCCCCATCTGGTCCTCTGTAGTCAACAAGATGAAAAGACAATGATGTGCCTCAATATGTTGCCTCCTCACTTGTTCTGTCAAAAAGGGAATTTGTGTTTCTGTTTGCACTTGGATGTGCTTAGTCTTTACAACTCAAATGTAGTTTTCCATGTTTTGAAAGCGGCAGGCTAAACGTGAACAAACAACTCCAATATGGAAAGTACCTCAGGGAGTCAAGTGTCTAGTGTTTCAAAGACGTTCAGTAAACAAGTTTGGTCACATGACCTACTGTACTACTACTGACTCAGGAAAACCAAAGAAGTCATATACATTGTTTACTGCCACTATGGTAGTGCCTTTGTTTGGTAATTCAAATCAATGGCTTTTTAAATAACAGCTTTTTACCACTATTCTTTTTTTATTGAGGGTATTTGACAGCTGTTTTCATCTTAAGATAAGATCACTTTATTGGTCAATTACACCCCCCCCGTACTGTTAATCTTTTTAAATAGCATTTTATATAGCTCATATAAGACAACTCAGGGTACCAATCAACCGACCATCTCATGTTTAAAAAATAAAGAAATCATTGTTAGTCACTTGGAGATATTTACTAAAGCAATGACAACGCACAAGGTATTACTAATTTGTATGTGAACCTGAGTGCTGGACACCAATTCATGTTTCTATTTCTGAAGTGTACAAGAAAATGAGGACCGTTTTAGTCTCCATGGGTGAATACAAGGAACCACTGCTTAGTAAGAGTATTGTACTTTTCTTGTTATGTGGTCCACCAGGGAAATTTGTCTCTGACCTTTTGGGAGATTGGCGTTTGCGCTAATAGCATTTGCACTACTAGAATTTGGAGAGGTGTGTGGGGCTCCTATAGAATTAGAATCTCTCATTTATAAAATGACAGTTGTAAAACTGTTGAAATATGTTTGGGGTTTTGATGATTGAAACAAGTCTGAATTGAGGTGCAATAAAATATTGAAATGTAATTTGTGTTCAGTCTCAGTTCTCTTAATCTTTAAACTATTCAGAACGTTGCTCTTCTATAGAAATGAAACTAGCTACTAGTTTACTACTAGCTACACCCACCAGGTGAGCCAGGCCAAGGCCCCGCCCTGCAACAGCCAGGAATGCAGATTAAATATGATTAGTATTCAGGAAGATGCTTTCTCATATGATATTTATTACTATACTTCTATTACCACAAATGACTTCCAACATTGTAAACGGTGTAAACCAAAACTCTAAAATGATCTGTGGGGTTAGTAAGAAAAAGTAATCGTTATCAAAATAAATGGGAAGAAATGCTGCTGCTCAGTAGTCCTTCAGTTTGACGTGGTGTTGCTCTTCATGGCTGGCTCTGGATCTGTTCTACAGGGAGCTGAAGTTGGGTTGGATTCCTTAGACGTCTCAAATCTTCTTCCACCTAAAGATGACACACACACACACACACACGTCATCAGCAGAAGCCCCTTATAGACTGAATACATCAGTGGAAAGTACAATAAGCAGTGAGCAGAAATTCTGCAGTGCCTTGTATTAGTAAGTATAGCAACATACCGAAGCCAACTCCTCTCTCAGCTCATTGTACTTCTGCACGTTGAAGCACTCCTTCTTGGCTCCCTTGTGGAAGTAATACAGGAACTGCCTGTCTTTGGCGTCTGGATAGACATAATCCTACAGAGCAAAACAACCATGATCCATCTGGTGCAGACTAACGTATGTGTATCACTTCTGTTCATAGTTATCTGGGTTTAAATTGTAACTTGAGATAACTGTGTGAACCTCTGTGTAAATCATGCACTGATGTGATTAGGAGATATGATCAGAATACAGGTGATGCACCTAGAAGCGTAACAGGAATGTTGGTGTGTGTCAGCCTCCTTGTGGCACGGATGTACACAGTTCCTACTGTACTTTATAAGATAGAACTCACAAAATAATATGGACGCAGGACACAGGTGCTGTGGGACCAACTGGAAGGTTCAGACCATGTCGTGTCATCAAGACCTAGGTGAAACGTCTTCAATACAGTGCATGCTATACACATTGCAGCCACAGGAGGGCAGACATACGCAAAGATTTCTCTGTTACATTAATTTGATTACATCTACCATTGACGTCAATGCAGAGGTTTGAGCTGCACACAGTTATCTGAAGTTAGAGCTGCACACAGTTATCTGAAGTTAGAATTCAACCCTGATAATTACTGTCTTCATACTGTACAGCATATGGCAATGGAGGAGTAGGTCACATAATGGGAACTTGACTACTCCAAGTTGTTGTAAGGAGACCAGGTGTGACTGAAATGAAAATGAAAGCCTCTTGTTCAAGTGCCCTGTAGTGACAGTACTCTTTGTGTACACAAGGAGGAGACACTGTCTTGACTACTTGTATTGAGACCGTGCTGGACATGGGTCCTGCTATCCTGCTTGGTGAGGACATAGCAGGGTTAGGCTCCTGTACTGTACCTGCTTGGTGAGGACATAGTAGGGTTAGAGTCCTGTACTATACCTGCCTGGTGAGGACATAGCAGGGTTAGAGTCCTGTACTGTACCTGCTTGGTGAGGACATAGCAGGGTTAGAGTCCTGTACTGTACCTGCTTGGTGAGGACATAGTAGGGTTAGAGTCCTGTACTATACCTGCCTGGTGAGGACATAGCAGGGTTAGAGTCCTGTACTGTACCTGCCTGGTGAGGACATAGCAGGGTTAGAGTCCTGTACTGTACCTGCTTGGTGAGGACATAGTAGGGTTAGAGTCCTGTACTATACCTGCCTGGTGAGGACATAGCAGGGTTAGAGTCCTGTACTATACCTGCTTGGTGAGGACATAGCAGGGTTAGAGTCCTGTACTATACCTGCTTGGTGAGGACATAGCAGGGTTAGAGTCCTGTACTGTACCTGCTTGGTGAGGACATAGCAGGGTTAGAGTCCTGTACTGTACCTGCTTGGTGAGGACATAGCAGGGTTAGAGTCCTGTACTATACCTGCTTGGTGAGGACATAGCAGGGTTAGAGTCCTGTACTGTACCTGCTTGGTGAGGACATAGCAGGGTTAGAGTCCTGTACTATACCTGCTTGGTGAGGACATAGCAGGGTTAGAGTCCTGTACTATACCTGCTTGGTGAGGACATAGCAGGGTTAGAGTCCTGTACTGTACCTGCTTGGTGAGGACATAGCAGGGTTAGAGTCCTGTACTATACCTGCTTGGTGAGGACATAGCAGGGTTAGAGTCCTGTACTGTACCTGCTTGGTGAGGACATAGCAGGGTTAGAGTCCTGTACTGTAACTGCTTGGTGAGGACATAGCAGGGTTAGAGTCCTGTACTATACCTGCCTGGTGAGGACATAGCAGGGTTAGAGTCCTGTACTATACCTGCTTGGTGAGGACATAGCAGGGTTAGAGTCCTGTACTATACCTGCCTGGTGAGGACATAGCAGGGTTAGAGTCCTGTACTATACCTGCTTGGTGAGGACATAGCAGGGTTAGAGTCCTGTACTATACCTGCTTGGTGAGGACATAGCAGGGTTAGAGTCCTGTACTATACCTGCCTAGTGAGGACATAGCAGGGTTAGAGTCCTGTACTATACCTGCCTAGTGAGGACATAGCAGGGTTAGAGTCCTGTACTATACCTGCCTAGTGAGGACATAGCAGGGTTAGAGTCCTGTACTATACCTGCCTAGTGAGGACATAGCAGGGTTAGGCTCCTGTACTATACCTGCCTAGTGAGGACATAGCAGGGTTAGAGTCCTGTACTATACCTGCTTGGTGAGGACATAGCAGGGTTAGGCTCCTGTACTATACCTGCCTGGTGAGGACATAGCAGGGTTAGAGTCCTGTACTATACCTGCTTGGTGAGGACATAGCAGGGTTAGAGTCCTGTACTGTACCTGCTTGGTGAGGACATAGCAGGGTTAGAGTCCTGTACTGTACCTGCTTGGTGAGGACATAGCAGGGCTAGAGTCCTGTACTATACCTGCCTGGTGAGGACATAGCAGGGTTAGAGTCCTGTACTATACCTGCTTGGTGAGGACATAGCAGGGTTAGAGTCCTGTACTGTACCTGCTTGGTGAGGACATAGCAGGGTTAGAGTCCTGTACTATACCTGCCTGGTGAGGACATAGCAGGGTTAGAGTCCTGTACTATACCTGCTTGGTGAGGACATAGCAGGGTTAGAGTCCTGTACTGTACCTGCTTGGTGAGGACATAGCAGGGTTAGAGTCCTGTACTATACCTGCCTGGTGAGGACATAGCAGGGTTAGAGTCCTGTACTGTACCTGCCTGGTGAGGACATAGCAGGGTTAGAGTCCTGTACTGTACCTGCTTGGTGAGGACATAGCAGGGTTAGAGTCCTGTACTATACCTGCCTGGTGAGGACATAGCAGGGTTAGAGTCCTGTACTGTACCTGCTTGGTGAGGACATAGCAGGGTTAGAGTCCTGTACTGTACCTGCTTGGTGAGGACATAGCAGGGTTAGAGTCCTGTACTGTACCTGCTTGGTGAGGACATAGCAGGGTTAGAGTCCTGTACTGTACCTGCTTGGTGAGGACATAGCAGGGTTAGAGTCCTGTACTGTACCTGCTTGGTGAGGACATAGCAGGGTTAGAGTCCTGTACTATACCTGCTTGGTGAGGATATAGCAGGGTTAGAGTCATGTACTATACCTGCCTAGTGAGGACATAGCAGGGTTAGGCTCCTGTACTGTACCTGCCTGGTGAGGACATAGCAGGGTTAGAGTCTTGTACTATACCTGCCTAGTGAGGACATAGCAGGGTTAGAGTCCTGTACTATACCTGCCTAGTGAGGACATAGCAGGGTTAGAGTCCTGTACTATACCTGCCTGGTGAGGACATAGCAGGGTTAGAGTCCTGTACTATACCTGCTTGGTGAGGACATAGCAGGGTTAGAGTCCTGTACTATACCTGCCTAGTGAGGACATAGCAGGGTTAGAGTCCTGTACTATACCTGCCTGGTGAGGACATAGCAGGGTTAGAGTCCTGTACTATACCTGCCTAGTGAGGACATAGCAGGGTTAGAGTCCTGTACTATACCTGCCTAGTGAGGACATAGCAGGGTTAGAGTCCTGTACTATACCTGCCTAGTGAGGACATAGCAGGGTTAGAGTCCTGTACTATACCTGCCTGGTGAGGACATAGCAGGGTTAGAGTCCTGTACTATACCTGCTTGGTGAGGACATAGCAGGGTTAGGCTCCTGTACTGTACCTGCCTGGTGAGGACATAGCAGGGTTAGAGTCCTGTACTGTACCTGCTTGGTGAGGATATAGCAGGGTTAGAGTCCTGTACTATACCTGCCTAGTGAGGACATAGCAGGGTTAGAGTCCTGTACTATACCTGCCTAGTGAGGACATAGCAGGGTTAGAGTCCTGTACTATACCTGCCTAGTGAGGACATAGCAGGGTTAGAGTCCTGTACTATACCTGCCTAGTGAGGACATAGCAGGGTTAGAGTCCTGTACTATACCTGCCTAGTGAGGACATAGCAGGGTTAGAGTCCTGTACTATACCTGCCTGGTGAGGACATAGCAGGGTTAGAGTCCTGTACTATACCTGCCTAGTGAGGACATAGCAGGGTTAGAGTCCTGTACTATACCTGCCTAGTGAGGACATAGCAGGGTTAGAGTCCTGTACTATACCTGCCTGGTGAGGACATAGCAGGGTTAGAGTCCTGTACTATACCTGCCTAGTGAGGACATAGCAGGGTTAGAGTCCTGTACTATACCTGCCTGGTGAGGACATAGCAGGGTTAGAGTCCTGTACTATACCTGCTTGGTGAGGACATAGCAGGGTTAGGCTCCTGTACTGTACCTGCCTGGTGAGGACATAGCAGGGTTAGAGTCCTGTACTGTACCTGCTTGGTGAGGATATAGCAGGGTTAGAGTCCTGTACTATACCTGCCTAGTGAGGACATAGCAGGGTTAGAGTCCTGTACTATACCTGCCTGGTGAGGACATAGCAGGGTTAGAGTCCTGCACTATACCTGCCTAGTGAGGACATAGCAGGGTTAGAGTCCTGTACTATACCTGCCTAGTGAGGACATAGCAGGGTTAGAGTCCTGTACTATACCTGCCTAGTGAGGACATAGCAGGGTTAGAGTCCTGTACTATACCTGCCTGGTGAGGACATAGCAGGGTTAGGCTCCTGTACTATACCTGCCTAGTGAGGACATAGCAGGGTTAGAGTCCTGTACTATACCTGCTTGGTGAGGACATAGCAGGGTTAGGCTCCTGTACTATACCTGCCTGGTGAGGACATAGCAGGGTTAGAGTCCTGTACTATACCTGCTTGGTGAGGACATAGCAGGGTTAGGCTCCTGTACTATACCTGCCTGGTGAGGACATAGCAGGGTTAGAGTCCTGTACTATACCTGCTTGGTGAGGACATAGCAGGGTTAGAGTCCTGTACTGTACCTGCTTGGTGAGGACATAGCAGGGTTAGAGTCCTGTACTGTACCTGCTTGGTGAGGACATAGCAGGGCTAGAGTCCTGTACTATACCTGCCTGGTGAGGACATAGCAGGGTTAGAGTCCTGTACTATACCTGCTTGGTGAGGACATAGCAGGGTTAGAGTCCTGTACTGTACCTGCTTGGTGAGGACATAGCAGGGTTAGAGTCCTGTACTATACCTGCCTGGTGAGGACATAGCAGGGTTAGAGTCCTGTACTGTACCTGCTTGGTGAGGACATAGCAGGGTTAGAGTCCTGTACTATACCTGCTTGGTGAGGACATAGCAGGGTTAGAGTCCTGTACTATACCTGCCTGGTGAGGACATAGCAGGGTTAGAGTCCTGTACTATACCTGCTTGGTGAGGACATAGCAGGGTTAGAGTCCTGTACTGTACCTGCTTGGTGAGGACATAGCAGGGTTAGAGTCCTGTACTGTACCTGCCTGGTGAGGACATAGCAGGGTTAGAGTCCTGTACTGTACCTGCTTGGTGAGGACATAGCAGGGTTAGAGTCCTGTACTGTACCTGCTTGGTGAGGACATAGCAGGGTTAGAGTCCTGTACTGTACCTGCTTGGTGAGGACATAGCAGGGTTAGAGTCCTGTACTGTACCTGCTTGGTGAGGACATAGCAGGGTTAGAGTCCTGTACTGTACCTGCTTGGTGAGGACATAGCAGGGTTAGAGTCCTGTACTATACCTGCCTGGTGAGGACATAGCAGGGTTAGTCCTGTACTGTACCTGCTTGGTGAGGACATAGCAGGGTTAGAGTCCTGTACTATACCTGCTTGGTGAGGACATAGCAGGGTTAGAGTCCTGTACTATACCTGCCTGGTGAGGACATAGCAGGGTTAGAGTCCTGTACTATACCTGCCTGGTGAGGACATAGCAGGGTTAGAGTCCTGTACTATACCTGCTTGGTGAGGACATAGCAGGGTTAGAGTCCTGTACTGTACCTGCTTGGTGAGGACATAGCAGGGTTAGAGTCCTGTACTGTACCTGCTTGGTGAGGACATAGCAGGGTTAGAGTCCTGTACTGTACCTGCTTGGTGAGGACATAGCAGGGTTAGAGTCCTGTACTGTACCTGCTTGGTGAGGACATAGCAGGGTTAGAGTCCTGTACTGTACCTGCTTGGTGAGGATATAGCAGGGCTAGAGTCCTGTACTGTACCTGCCTGGTGAGGACATAGCAGGGTTAGAGTCCTGTACTATACCTGCTTGGTGAGGACATAGCAGGGTTAGAGTCCTGTACTATACCTGCTTGGTGAGGACATAGCAGGGTTAGAGTCCTGTACTGTACCTGCTTGGTGAGGACATAGCAGGGTTAGAGTCCTGTACTATACCTGCTTGGTGAGGACATAGCAGGGTTAGTCCTGTACTGTACCTGCTTGGTGAGGACATAGCAGGGTTAGAGTCCTGTACTATACCTGCCTGGTGAGGACATAGCAGGGTTAGAGTCCTGTACTGTACCTGCTTGGTGAGGACATAGCAGGGTTAGAGTCCTGTACTGTACCTGCTTGGTGAGGACATAGCAGGGTTAGAGTCCTGTACTATACCTCCTTGGTGAGGACATAGCAGGGTTAGAGTCCTGTACTGTACCTGCTTGGTGAGGACATAGCAGGGTTAGAGTCCTGTACTGTACCTGCCTGGTGAGGACATAGCAGGGTTAGAGTCCTGTACTGTACCTGCTTGGTGAGGACATAGCAGGGTTAGAGTCCTGTACTATACCTGCTTGGTGAGGACATAGCAGGGTTAGAGTCCTGTACTATACCTGCTTGGTGAGGACATAGCAGGGTTAGAGTCCTGTACTGTACCTGCTTGGTGAGGACATAGCAGGGTTAGAGTCCTGTACTGTACCTGCTTGGTGAGGACATAGCAGGGTTAGAGTCCTGTACTATACCTGCCTGGTGAGGACATAGCAGGGTTAGAGTCCTGTACTGTACCTGCTTGGTGAGGACATAGCAGGGTTAGAGTCCTGTACTATACCTGCTTGGTGAGGACATAGCATGGTTAGAGTCCTGTACTATACCTGCCTGGTGAGGACATAGCAGGGTTAGAGTCCTGTACTATACCTGCTTGGTGAGGACATAGCAGGGTTAGAGTCCTGTACTGTACCTGCCTGGTGAGGACATAGCAGGGTTAGAGTCCTGTACTGTACCTGCCTGGTGAGGACATAGCAGGGTTAGAGTCCTGTACTGTACCTGCTTGGTGAGGACATAGCAGGGTTAGAGTCCTGTACTATACCTGCTTGGTGAGGACATAGCAGGGTTAGAGTCCTGTACTATACCTGTTTGGTGAGGACATAGCAGGGTTAGAGTCCTGTACTATACCTGCTTGGTGAGGACATAGCAGGGTTAGAGTCCTGTACTGTACCTGCTTGGTGAGGACATAGCAGGGTTAGAGTCCTGTACTATACCTGCTTGGTGAGGACATAGCAGGGTTAGAGTCCTGTACTATACCTGCTTGGTGAGGACATAGCAGGGTTAGAGTCCTGTACTATACCTGCTTGGTGAGGACATAGCAGGGTTAGAGTCCTGTACTGTACCTGCTTGGTGAGGACATAGCAGGGTTAGAGTCCTGTACTGTACCTGCTTGGTGAGGACATAGCAGGGTTAAAGTCCTGTACTGTACCTGATTGGTGAGGATATAGCAGGGCTAGAGTCCTGTACTATACCTGCCTGGTGAGGACATAGCAGGGTTAGAGTCCTGTACTATACCTGCCTGGTGAGGACATAGCAGGGTTAGAGTCCTGTACTATACCTGCTTGGTGAGGACATAGCAGGGTTAGAGTCCTGTACTATACCTGCCTGGTGAGGACATAGCAGGGTTAGAGTCCTGTACTATACCTGCTTGGTGAGGACATAGCAGGGTTAGAGTCCTGTACTGTACCTGCTTGGTGAGGACATAGCAGGGTTAGAGTCCTGTACTATACCTGCTTGGTGAGGACATAGCAGGGTTAGAGTCCTGTACTGTACCTGCTTGGTGAGGACATAGCAGGGTTAGAGTCCTGTACTGTACCTGCTTGGTGAGGACATAGCAGGGTTAGAGTCCTGTACTGTACCTGCTTGGTGAGGACATAGCAGGGTTAGAGTCCTGTACTGTACCTGCTTGGTGAGGACATAGCAGGGTTAGAGTCCTGTACTGTACCTGCTTGGTGAGGACATAGCAGGGTTAGAGTCCTGTACTATACCTGCCTGGTGAGGACATAGCAGGGTTAGAGTCCTGTACTGTACCTGCTTGGTGAGGACATAGCAGGGTTAGAGTCCTGTACTATACCTGCTTGGTGAGGACATAGCATGGTTAGAGTCCTGTACTATACCTGCCTGGTGAGGACATAGCAGGGTTAGAGTCCTGTACTGTACCTGCTTGGTGAGGACATAGCAGGGTTAGAGTCCTGTACTGTACCTGCTTGGTGAGGACATAGCAGGGTTAGAGTCCTGTACTATACCTGCTTGGTGAGGACATAGCAGGGTTAGAGTCCTGTACTGTACCTGCTTGGTGAGGACATAGCAGGGTTAGAGTCCTGTACTATACCTGCTTGGTGAGGACATAGCAGGGTTAGAGTCCTGTACTGTACCTGCTTGGTGAGGACATAGCAGGGTTAGAGTCCTGTACTATACCTGCTTGGTGAGGACATAGCAGGGTTAGAGTCCTGTACTGTACCTGCTTGGTGAGGACATAGCAGGGTTAGAGTCCTGTACTGTACCTGCTTGGTGAGGACATAGCAGGGTTAGAGTCCTGTACTGTACCTGCTTGGTGAGGACATAGCAGGGTTAGAGTCCTGTACTATACCTGCCTGGTGAGGACATAGCAGGGTTAGAGTCCTGTACTATACCTGCCTGGTGAGGACATAGCAGGGTTAGAGTCCTGTACTATACCTGCTTGGTGAGGACATAGTAGGCGAAGACTCCGATGCTGGTGCAGTAGGTGAGGAAGTAGGTGACGGGCTCCATGACGTCCCAGGAGTACACCCACCAGGTGAGCCAGGCCAAGGCCCCGCCCTGCACAGACAGCACGGCCACACCTGTCCACAGAGTCCTGGAGGAGTGGAACTCGGCACTGCGCTCTAGCTGTGCCTTCACCTGTACAGGGAATCGTCGGGTGACAGAGGTTACTAGTGATAGCTAAAACAAACTCTCACACTCATGCAATCTTATCTTTGAAGGTCTACCGCGACAGCTTTATGGTTGTCGACCAAAGGGATAGGTAGTAGGAGTCACACAGAGACGAGAGAGATGAGACAAGAGACGCGAGAGAGAAGTAAAGAGAGGAGATACTGACAGACAGAAGGAAAGAACAAGAGAGAAACAAAGTCGGAAGTGCACCCCTCCAGCACCTGTTCCAGAGGTGAGAGGTCCTGTTTGAGTCCATCCAGTCTCTCCAGCAGCTGCCTCTCCTTCAGCAGGTGGTGGTCAGGCAGGTGGAGGGCCGTGTGGAGCAGCTGCACCATGTGCTTCATGTCCTCCACGTCCACCACATGCTCACTGGACACACTGGACGCCTCTGGACACAAAACATGGGTGGAATTCATTACAACACAGTCACTCTGGGAACTCATTATTACACTTTGGGAACATGCATCACTATTCCACCAATTCCACCCCACCACACTGGAGGTTGATAATGACGATGAGGAGGATGAGGAGGAGGAGGATCATGCTGATACTCAAGTGACTAATGATGTTTCTTTTTAGAATTACTGATAAAGATCCATTGATATCTCATCATCATCCTCTGTAGCTGTGTGACTGTGGTCCTCTGTAGCTGTGTGACTGTGGTCCTCTGTAGCTCAGTTGGTAGAGCATGTTGTCTGCTACGCCAGGATAGTGGGTTCGATTCCCGGGACCACCCATACTTAAAATGTAAACACGCACGACTAAGTCGTTTCAGAATAAAAGCGGCTGCTAAATGGCATTTATTATTATATCATCATCATCATCATTATCTCTTAAACTGTTTAAACTTCCTATGTTTTGGGAAAGAGTTGCTTTACCTCTTTCAGGGGAGTGGATGTTGTATACAGCATCATTGATGAGGAGCTGGAAGTCTTTGTCCAGGAGATTGTCTATAGAGGTGGTGTTAGCTACCCGCGCACCATCTGTAGGGGACAGGAGGATAACAGACGGATATAGTGTCTATAGAGGTGGTGTTAGCTACCCGCGCACCATCTGTAGGAGACAGGAGGATAATAGATGGATATAGTGTCTATAGAGGTGGTGTTAGCTACCCGAGCACCATCTGTAGGAGACAGGAGGATAATAGATGGATATAGTGTCTATAGAGGTGGTGTTAGCTACCCGCGCACCATCTGTAGGAGACAGGAGGATAATAGATGGATATAGTGTCTATAGAGGTGCTATTAGCTACCCGCGCACCATCTGTAGGGGACAGGAGGATAACAGACGGATATAGTGTCTATAGAGGTGGTGTTAGCTACCCGCGCACCATCTGTAGGAGACAGGAGGATAATAGATGGATATAGTGTCTATAGAGGTGCTATTAGCTACCCGTGCACCATCTGTAGGGGACAGGAGGATAATAGATGGATATAGTGTCTATAGAGGTGCTATTAGCTACCCGCGCACCATCTGTAGGAAACAGGAGGATAATAGATGTCTATAGAGGTGGTATTAGCTACCCGCGCACTATCTGTTGGAGACAGGAGGATAATAGATGGATATAGTGTCTATAGAGGTGGTGTTAGCTACCCGCGCACCATCTGTAGGAGACAGGAGGATAATAGATGGATATAGTGTCTATAGAGGTGCTATTAGCTACCCGCGCACCATCTGTAGGGGACAGGAGGATAACAGACGGATATAGTGTCTATAGAGGTGGTGTTAGCTACCCGCGCACCATCTGTAGGAGACAGGAGGATAATAGATGGATATAGTGTCTATAGAGGTGCTATTAGCTACCCGTGCACCATCTGTAGGGGACAGGAGGATAATAGATGGATATAGTGTCTATAGAGGTGCTATTAGCTACCCGCGCACCATCTGTAGGAAACAGGAGGATAATAGATGTCTATAGAGGTGGTGTTAGCTACCCGCGCACCATCTGTTGGAGACAGGAGGATAATAGATGGATATAGTGTCTATAGAGGTGCTATTAGCTACCCGCGCACCATCTGTAGGGGACAGGAGGATAACAGATGGATATAGTGTCTATAGAGGTGGTGTTAGCTACCTGCGCACCATCTGTAGGAGACAGGAGGATAATAGATGGATATAGTGTCTATAGAGGTGGTGTTAGCTACCCGTGCACCATCTGTAGGGGACAGGAGGATAATAGATGGATATAGTGTCTATAGAGGTGGTGTTAGCTACCCGCGCACCATCTGTAGGGGACAGGAGGATAATAGATGGATATAGTGTCTATAGAGGTGCTATTAGCTACCCGTGCACCATCTGTAGGGGACAGGAGGATAATAGATGGATATAGTGTCTATAGAGGTGCTATTAGCTACCCGCGCACCATCTGTAGGAGACAGGAGGATAATAGATGTCTATAGAGGTGGTGTTAGCTACCCGCGCACCATCTGTTGGAGACAGGAGGATAATAGATGGATATAGTGTCTATAGAGGTGCTATTAGCTACCCGCGCACCATCTGTAGGGGACAGGAGGATAATAGATGGATATAGTGTCTATAGAGGTGCTGTTAGCTAACCGCGCACCATCTGTAGGAGACAGGAGGATAATAGATGGATATAGTGTCTATAGAGGTGGTGTTAGCTACCCGTGCACCATCTGTAGGGGACAGGAGGATAATAGATGGATATAGTGTCTATAGAGGTGGTGTTAGCTACCCGCGCACCATCTGTAGGAGACAGGAGGATAATAGATGGATATAGTGTCTATAGAGGTGGTGTTAGCTACCTGCGCACCATCTGTAGGGGACAGGAGGATAATAGATGGATATAGTGTCTATAGAGGTGGTGTTAGCTACCAGTGCACCATCTGTAGGGGACAGGAGGATAATAGATGGATATAGTGTCTATAGAGGTGGTGTTAGCTACCCGCGCGCCATCTGTAGGGGACAGGAGGATAATAGATGGATATAGTGTCTATAGAGGTGGTGTTAGCTACCCGCGCACCATCTGTAGGAGACAGGAGGATAATAGATGGATATAGTGTCTATAGAGGTGGTGTTAGCTACCCGCGCACCATCTGTAGGAGACAGGAGGATAATAGATGTCTATAGAGGTGGTGTTAGCTAACCGCGCACCATCTGTAGGAGACAGGAGGATAATAGATGTCTATAGAGGTGGTGTTAGCTAACCGCGCACCATCTGTAGGAGACAGGAGGATAATAGATGTCTATAGAGGTGGTGTTAGCTCACCGCGCTCCATCTGTAGGAGACAGGAGGATAATAGATGGATATAGTGTCTATAGAGGTGGTGTTAGCTACCCGCGCACCATCTGTAGGAGACAGGAAGATAATAGATGGATATAGTGTCTATAGAGGTGGTGTTAGCTACCCGCGCACCATCTGTAGGAGACAGGAGGATAATAGATGTCTATAGAGGTGGTGTTAGCTAACCGCGCACCATCTGTAGGAGACAGGAGGATAATAGATGTCTATAGAGGTGGTGTTAGCTAACCGCGCACCATCTGTAGGAGACAGGAGGATAATAGATGTCTATAGAGGTGGTGTTAGCTAACCGCGCACCATCTGTAGGAGACAGGAGGATAATAGATGTCTATAGAGGTGGTGTTAGCTCACCGCGCACCATCTGTAGGGGACAGGAGGATAATAGATGGATATAGTGTCTATAGAGGTGGTGTTAGCTACCCGCGCACCATCTGTAGGGGACAGGAGGATAATAGATGGATATAGTGTCTATAGAGGTGGTGTTAGCTACCCGCGCACCATCTGTAGGAGACAGGAGGATAATAGATGGATATAGTGTCTATAGAGGTGGTGTTAGCTACCCGCGCACCATCTGTAGGAGACAGGAGGATAATAGATGGATATAGTGTCTATAGAGGTGGTGTTAGCTACCCGCGCACCATCTGTAGGAGACAGGAGGATAATAGATGGATATAGTGTCTATAGAGGTGGTGTTAGCTACCCGTGCACCATCTGTAGGGGACAGGAGGATAATAGATGGATATAGTGTCTATAGAGGTGCTATTAGCTACCCGTGCACCATCTGTAGGGGACAGGAGGATAATAGATGGATATAGTGTCTATAGAGGTGCTATTAGCTACCCGCGCACCATCTGTAGGAGACAGGAGGATAATAGATGTCTATAGAGGTGGTGTTAGCTACCCGCGCACCATCTGTTGGAGACAGGAGGATAATAGATGGATATAGTGTCTATAGAGGTGCTATTAGCTACCCGCGCACCATCTGTAGGGGACAGGAGGATAATAGATGGATATAGTGTCTATAGAGGTGCTGTTAGCTAACCGCGCACCATCTGTAGGAGACAGGAGGATAATAGATGGATATAGTGTCTATAGAGGTGGTGTTAGCTACCCGTGCACCATCTGTAGGGGACAGGAGGATAATAGATGGATATAGTGTCTATAGAGGTGGTGTTAGCTACCCGCGCACCATCTGTAGGAGACAGGAGGATAATAGATGGATATAGTGTCTATAGAGGTGGTGTTAGCTACCTGCGCACCATCTGTAGGGGACAGGAGGATAATAGATGGATATAGTGTCTATAGAGGTGGTGTTAGCTACCAGTGCACCATCTGTAGGGGACAGGAGGATAATAGATGGATATAGTGTCTATAGAGGTGGTGTTAGCTACCCGCGCGCCATCTGTAGGGGACAGGAGGATAATAGATGGATATAGTGTCTATAGAGGTGGTGTTAGCTACCCGCGCACCATCTGTAGGAGACAGGAGGATAATAGATGGATATAGTGTCTATAGAGGTGGTGTTAGCTACCCGCG
Organism: Salvelinus namaycush; assembly: GCF_016432855.1. Classification (NCBI taxonomy): domain Eukaryota; kingdom Metazoa; phylum Chordata; class Actinopteri; order Salmoniformes; family Salmonidae; genus Salvelinus; species Salvelinus namaycush. The sequence goes on along the minus strand of NC_052348.1, from coordinate 17,565,019 downwards.
CACCATCTGTAGGAGACAGGAGGATAATAGATGTCTATAGAGGTGGTGTTAGCTAACCGCGCACCATCTGTAGGAGACAGGAGGATAATAGATGTCTATAGAGGTGGTGTTAGCTAACCGCGCACCATCTGTAGGAGACAGGAGGATAATAGATGTCTATAGAGGTGGTGTTAGCTCACCGCGCACCATCTGTAGGGGACAGGAGGATAATAGATGGATATAGTGTCTATAGAGGTGGTGTTAGCTACCCGCGCACCATCTGTAGGGGACAGGAGGATAATAGATGGATATAGTGTCTATAGAGGTGGTGTTAGCTACCCGCGCACCATCTGTAGGAGACAGGAGGATAATAGATGGATATAGTGTCTATAGAGGTGGTGTTAGCTACCCGCGCACCATCTGTAGGAGACAGGAGGATAATAGATGGATATAGTGTCTATAGAGGTGGTGTTAGCTACCCGCGCACCATCTGTAGGAGACAGGAGGATAATAGATGGATATAGTGTCTATAGAGGTGGTGTTAGCTACCCGTGCACCATCTGTAGGGGACAGGAGGATAATAGATGGATATAGTGTCTATAGAGGTGGTGTTAGCTACCCACGCGCCATCTGTAGGAGACAGGAGGATACTAGATGGATATAGTGTCTATAGAGGTGGTGTTAGCTACCCGCGCACCATCTGTAGGAGACAGGAGGATAATAGATGGATATAGTGTCTATAGAAGTGGTGTTAGCTACCCGCGCACCATCTGTAGGAGACAGGAGGATAATAGATGGATATAGAGGTGGTGTTAGCTAACCGCGCACCATCTGTAGGAGACAGGAGGATAATAGATGTCTATAGAGGTGGTGTTAGCTACCCGCGCACCATCTGTAGGAGACAGGAGGATAATAGATGGATATAGTGTCTATAGAGGTGGTGTTAGCTACCCGCGCACCATCTGTAGGAGACAGGAGGATAATAGATGGATATAGTGTCTATAGAGGTGGTGTTAGCTACCCGCGTACCATCTGTAGGGGACAGGAGGATAATAGATGGATATAGTGTCTATAGAGGTGGTGTTAGCTACCCGCGCACCATCTGTAGGAGACAGGAGGATAATAGATGTCTATAGAGGTGGTGTTAGCTAACCGCGCACCATCTGTAGGAGACAGGAGGATAATAGATGTCTATAGAGGTGGTGTTAGCTAACCGCGCACCATCTGTAGGAGACAGGAGGATAATAGATGTCTATAGAGGTGGTGTTAGCTAACCGCGCACCATCTGTAGGAGACAGGAGGATAATAGATGTCTATAGAGGTGGTGTTAGCTCACCGCGCACCATCTGTAGGGGACAGGAGGATAATAGATGGATATAGTGTCTATAGAGGTGGTGTTAGCTACCCGCGCACCATCTGTAGGGGACAGGAGGATAATAGATGGATATAGTGTCTATAGAGGTGGTGTTAGCTACCCGCGCACCATCTGTAGGAGACAGGAGGATAATAGATGGATATAGTGTCTATAGAGGTGGTGTTAGCTACCCGCGCACCATCTGTAGGAGACAGGAGGATAATAGATGGATATAGTGTCTATAGAGGTGGTGTTAGCTACCCGCGCACCATCTGTAGGAGACAGGAGGATAATAGATGGATATAGTGTCTATAGAGGTGGTGTTAGCTACCCGTGCACCATCTGTAGGGGACAGGAGGATAATAGATGGATATAGTGTCTATAGAGGTGGTGTTAGCTACCCACGCGCCATCTGTAGGAGACAGGAGGATACTAGATGGATATAGTGTCTATAGAGGTGGTGTTAGCTACCCGCGCACCATCTGTAGGAGACAGGAGGATAATAGATGGATATAGTGTCTATAGAAGTGGTGTTAGCTACCCGCGCACCATCTGTAGGAGACAGGAGGATAATAGATGGATATAGAGGTGGTGTTAGCTAACCGCGCACCATCTGTAGGAGACAGGAGGATAATAGATGTCTATAGAGGTGGTGTTAGCTACCCGCGCACCATCTGTAGGAGACAGGAGGATAATAGATGGATATAGTGTCTATAGAGGTGGTGTTAGCTACCCGCGCACCATCTGTAGGAGACAGGAGGATAATAGATGGATATAGTGTCTATAGAGGTGGTGTTAGCTACCCGCGTACCATCTGTAGGGGACAGGAGGATAATAGATGGATATAGTGTCTATAGAGGTGGTGTTAGCTACCCGCGCACCATCTGTAGGAGACAGGAGGATAATAGATGGATATAGTGTCTATAGAGGTGATGTTAGCTACCCGCGCACCATCTGTAGGGGACAGGAGGATAATAGATGGATATAGTGTCTATAGAGGTGGTGTTAGCTACCCGCGCACCATCTGTAGGGGACAGGAGGATAATAGATGGATATAGTGTCTATAGAGGTGGTGTTAGCTACCCGCGCACCATCTGTAGGAGACAGGAGGATAATAGATGGATATAGTGTCTGTGTACACGACAGACAGTGGCCCATAGTCATAAAGTATCTCAGAGTAGGAGTGGTGAACTAGGATCAGTTCTGCCCTGTCCATTAAATCATATTCATTATTATCTAAAAGGCGGAACTGCTCCTAGATAGGCACTCCTACTCTAAAATGCTTTATGAATAAGGGGAAAATGTTTGCATTTGTGTGTGTGTACAACATGTGTGTGTGTGTGTGTGTGTGTGTGTGTGTGTGTGTGTGTGTACAACATATTTGTGTGTGTGCGTGTACAACATATTTGTGTGTGTGTCCTACCCTTGGTGAGCACAGAGGCAGAGGTGACTCCTGGGTCTTCTCTCTGCAGGTCGTGGATGAGGTCTCCTACTGTCATTAACATGGGCCTGAGGAAGAACAGACAGCTCTCCTGCCTGGAGGGTAGTGGCACAGCCAACACCGGACGTCCATGTTTATACTGCAACACCACATCTAGACCGCAGACAGAGAAAAACACCGGGTAAAATGGGCAGTTAATGACCTTGTGTTTAAAATACAGTGCAGCTCATTCTCACCGTTTGAAATAACTGAGCTCATTGCATGCAACAATATATGGATTGTCTCTGCATTTATTCATAGTGATATGAACAGTCTACCAAAGATTACAATTCTAAAGCCATTCATCATAGGCTGGTACTTTAGAATAAAGAACTGCACTGTGTGTAAAGTCAAGGCAGCCATAGTAATACATTAATTGTAGAAAGGTGCACTGTAATGCCAGTATCGTACCACTAGAGGGTGCTACAGTACTGCAGAAGACCACTTGGGGAGGACATCTCCACTGTGGCTGTCTGGGATGGATCTGAAATGAGAGAGAGCACATTACAGAAGGGATTTATTTGACCTTTATTTTAAACAGGGAGTCCCATTCAGACCAATGTCTCTTTCAGAAGGAACTATTCATACACAATTTACAAAATACAGATACTGTACATTTAAGAAACACAAATAACATAAAATCAGCAAATAGGTCTCCAATTAACATTTTGAACAGCCCTAAAGGCACCAGAACATACTGTTACAAGGAACTCTGCGGATTTTCCCATACATGGGCGGCAAAGCAACTAAAAACAGACTGTCTTAGTGGCTTATCAGCTCAATATCATCAGTATCAACAGAAGCCCTCCCTTGGCAAACGATCACACTGCCAAAGACAGAAAGACAAACATTTGAAGTTCTACATGATAAAAATGAGAGTCAGAAATCGACCAGCTTCTATTCTACGTGACATCTTTGTTTTGCCAGGGCGTGTCTTGATTATCATTTTAAATGTAGCCAGTCATTGCAAAATTCATTTTACAGAGATACTGTGTGATATAAACATTGAGATAAGGACATATTTCCAGAATCTAATTTCCAAGAAACTGTATCATCATTACATTACCGCAGCCTATCTCGCTACATCACCCCCCATGAACCCCAGATATAGCCTACAGCTGACAGATTTGTTCTGCTGACTACACCATGTCAACGTTTCTGCTGATGCAACATTTCTCCACTTATATTCAATACCTTCTAGGCCTGGATGGAAGATGGAAAACCATTCCGTGTTAATATTCACAATCATATCCCTCCCACCATCCCTATCCAATTTCACTGAGGTAATGGTAAAAGGCTGGCTCTCACCAATCTCCACATGACATGAAGCCACAGAGACTTAGCCTGGCTAAACCAGACTGAATGCTGATGCTTGAATACCTGAAAATAGGCAGAAAATGGTGCTGAAAGCCTCCAGGTTTCCATATCAACATCCCCACTACAGATTGATCCCCTTCTAATCCCGTGCTGAGTAATACAATGATTTGGGGTATTAGGTTTAATGGTTGGGAATACGTTGCTGGCACTGCACCTGGAAGTAATGAAAGGAGTTGGTAAGATAAGAACGTAGAGTAATAGCTGTGAAAATGTGTGTGTGTGTGTATATATATATATCATATGTATGTGTGTGTATATATCATATGTATGTGTGTGTGTAAAGAGATTTTGAATAGTGCTACAATTATACCAACACAACTCCCAATAAGTATTGTGATGCCTTAGGCATGCATTCTGCCACTATTAAACACATGCTCACACGCACAACCACAGTGAGTAAAGATACATGGTCGGGGTAAATGTGAGAAATAAATCAGGGTTTTAGGTCATAACTGTTGAATTAATGATGTGCTTGCTACAGAACATTACCCCCATCCACACCATTAAAATGGAAATGACTAGCCTCCCGGGTGGCGCAGTGGTCTAGGGCACTGCATCGCAGCGCTAGCTGTGCCACCAGAGTCTCTGGGTTCGCGCCCAGGCTCTGTCGCGACCGGGAGGTCCGTGGGGCGACGCACAATTGGCCTAGCGTCGTCCGGGTTAGGGAGGGTTTGGCCGGTAGGGATATCCTTGTCTCATCGCGCTCCAGCGACTCCTGTGGCGGGCCGGGCGCAGAGCGCGCTAACCAAGGGGGGCGGGTGCACGGTGTTTCCTCCGACACATTGGGGCGGCTGGCTTCCGGGTTGGAGGCGCGCTGTGTTAAGAAGCAGTGCGGCTTGGTTGGGTTGTGCTTCGGAGGACGCATGACTTTCGACCTTCGTCTCTCCCGAGCCCGTACGGGAGTTGTAGCGATGAGACAAGATAGTAATTACTAGCGATTGGATACCACGAAAAGGGGGTAATAAAAAAAAAATGGAAATGACTCCACCCGGTAAGAAGAGGACTTGGAGGGTTTGCCAACGATGCCTAATGAACACTACAGCACCTTCTGGCCAGCAACACCAAGTCAGGCCCCTTGTATTGGAAGCCTATAAAGCGTGTGGCTGCAGTGAGTGACTTTAAAGTGATCAAATGCCAAAAGACTATTGAAAATATAAACCATTCCTTTCTGATGGCAATAGAAGCCGACTGTGTGACATCGTGACTTTAAAGTGATCAAATGTCAATATCTACTCAACTAAATGTAGACTACTTTCTGACCCCAAGTAAAGGTCAGTATTAGGAGCTTAAGAGTGAAAAAATAGATTTCTTCAAAATGGATTCCTTCTCCTGTAGAATAACAGTTGAATAGAAAAGGAGTCTGGGTGGTTGAATGAATCTGTGAGTCTCTGTCCCAGCGGCAGTGACATCCAGGGACCTGACAGCCACCTGACAGAGTGGGTGTGAGTGCGTATCTGACAGCCACTCCTCTTCGACCTTCCAGTCTGTAGCCTGGGCTGTCAGCCAATCAATATCAAGTTAAAGACGCGGAGTGCTGGAGCCATCCGTACACGGCTATAGCTACAGGAGACACCACACAAAGGACAGGGGATACGGTCAGAGGGATGGGAGCAGTGGTGACCTGTCATTAGAGCTCCACCTGTTTTGAGACCCACAATTTAGCAAAAAAATAGTTTTTTGGGGTGGGCTTGCCTGTTTTGCATGTTATTTTGGCATTAATACATGTTTCATATCAGTTTGCAAACAATGTGATCAAATGCCTCAAACTGTTGAGAAGCCGTTGTGGAGCTGCATTACTCAAGAAAACAAAAACGAGACCACGTTTGTATGTAGTCTTTATTAATGCAGCTCCACAAAGGCTTCTCAACAGTTTTTACCCCCAAGCCATAAGACTCCTGAACAGGTAATCAAATGGCTACCTGGACTATTTGCATTGTGTGCCCCCCCCCCCCAACCCCCCCTTCTACACTGCTGCTACTCTCTGTTTATCATATATGCATAGTTACTCTAACTATATATTCATGTACATACTACCTCAATTGGCCCGACCATCCAGTGCCCCCGCACATTGTCTAACCGGGCTATCTGCATTGTGTCCCGCCACCCACCACCCGCCAACCCCTCTTTACGCTACTGCTACTCTCTGTTCATCATATATGCATAGTCACTTTAACCATATCTACATGTACATACTACCTCAATAAGCCTGACTAACCGGTGTCTGTATGTAGCCTCGCTACTGTAAATAGCCTCGCTACTGTTTTTTCACTGTTGTTTTTATTACTTTATTTACCTTTTGTCCACCTAATACACTTTTTGCACTATTGGTTAGAGCCTGTAAGTAAGCATTTCACTGTAAGGTCTACACCTGTTGTATTCGGCGCATGTGACAAATAAACTTTGATTTGATTTCAGCCTTGCTCAGCGCTTTCTGTGGTGGTGGGGCAAGCCAGCAGAAAATACGAAGCATTCCACCGTGATTGGCCCAGTATTCTGTCACTGTGTGTGTAAAGAGATTTTGTATAGTGCTACAATTATACCAACACAAATCCCCATAAGTCTTGTGATGCCTTAGGCATGCATTCTGCCACTATGAAACACATGCTCACACGCACAACCACAGTAAGTAGAGATACATGGTCGTGTTAAATGTGAGACGTGAATCAAGGTTTTAGGTCATAACTGTTGAATTAATGATGTGCTCTCTTTTTTGTTTTCTTGAGTAATGCAGCGCCACAATGCAGGTATTTCAGCCTTGCTCAGTGCTTTCTGTGGTGGTGGGGCAAGCCAGCAGAAAATACAGAGCGTTGCGCCGTGATTGGCTCAGTGTTCTGTCACTCATGGGGTCACTACGTCACCACCAAGTCTAAGGGTAGAGCTAGAAAATTCAAGCCCCTTGGGTGCGGCCATAGAGTTACATTAGAAGTGCCCATTCAAGAAGGCTCAAGGTAATTTGCTACAGATACAATGACATCAAATCATGTTATATGTACAGTAGCTTTGATTGGACTGATCATGTCAACATCATACTTTCAAAATCTTAGCTAGCAGTCATCATCATGAATCAAGTCTACTGGCCATTCCTTTTTCAATCTTATCATAAGAAAATAAATAAGAGAAATTATAGATAAAAACGCATCGGCCATAAACACAACAAGTTGGAAATCGCAAATTCAACAATGAGTGGTTTGGAAGGAATCAGTCGCTAACTGCAAGCATTGCAAAGCAAACACTAGCCTGCTAATCAATGGAGTGACTGTGTGGTCCAAGTTCTGGGATTAAGGGGCTCTTTTCCAAGTTTAAAATGATAAACATTCAACATTGGCCATGCTGTCAATGAAGCATGATTTGTGTTGCACTCAAAACAACTTAACTCAGAACTGCGAAAACTTGACTTCAGTGAGTTCAAGACAACTGGGAAGTCGTGAATAAACGAGCTCCGACTGGGAAAATACATTTTCAACGATCATCCAACTCGGAATTGTAAACCTGGCCTCCTTCTAGGGCTACGACCTGAAGAGCAACGACGTCATCATGATTCAACCTTGTTCCCCCCGAGTTCCTAGTTGTTTTGAAAGCACCATAAATCCAAGAATGCCAGACTTTGATGACAAAATTTGCCCACGAAGGACCGCTGCGCCGCCTTCCTGTTCAAGTGAGCACAACAAGGTGAGTCCAAAAATGTATTGTATGCTGCTGCATAAATGGTAATATTCCAGGGAGATATGTATACTGTAGCTAAGAAAGTAATACTAAGTGTATGTTGTTTAGTAATCTGTTAGTAGCCCATGTGCCTCACCCTAATCATTTGGTCTTTTTACCCCTCTTCATTTCATCTACTGTTCAGACTTGGTGGTGCACATATAGCCTATAACCTGTTTTAGAGAAATGTAATCATGGAATATTCTAAGAGCTTTCATTTTCTGCTTATATGCCCCTTTTTTTATCCTACGGTTCTGACTTGGTGTACAGGGAGAACACTGTAAGAACAGTCCATGTTCTGAATTCTGTCGCTGTACATTTCAAAAGTGCTGAACAAATAGTTATATTGACTACGTCCGTCTTAGCTCGCTCATTAATGTCTTAATCTAAATTACGGATTGCCTCTTATCCGCTCATTGTTCCCTTATGCCATAGTTTGTACAGCTCAATTGTCATTAGAAACTACATTTGTTTAAGCAAGTCAGCCATATAAGCTATGTTTTGTTTTTTAAAGGCAGTAAATGAGGCTGAATGAACTGTTTCGCTGCCAGACAAGGCTCCGCTGATAGCCAGGTGTAGCAGTGGTAAGATGTTGGGACTGCTGTTGGGACAGCTTGATGTATTCCCTAACAGTTTGTGGGCACTGTTGGTCACCATTATAGTGTAATGAATGTATTGTTTAGTGTTGTGAAGTGGCTTTGCTGGGAGCATCCCACTTTACATTTTTTTGCCCCACCAAGATTTACATGCTAAAATCGCCACTGGATGGGAGATCTACAGACTTACACATCAGTGGTTAAGGTTAAGAAGGCAGGAAACACTGATAAGAGACGAGAGATGGGGCAGGCTCCAGCAATAAGCAGGGTAGGTTACTTTCTAAATGTAACCCGCTATAGTTACTAGGGCCCGGGAAGATACCAATATCGCAAAGGTCCTTTAAAAACCTGCTGCATGTAAAATAGTGTGTGCTATTGCTTGGTGGAAAATAAATAAATATGACTCTGGATGACAACATAGTGATGTTTCTTTCCAACATTAGGACTGTTTTCCTAAATAAGTTAAATCCGCTTTGTGTTCGGTTTCCTTGCCGTGACACTAACGAGTATCGCGATACTGGTATAGTCCCGGCCCTACTAGTTAACTGTCCAAAATTGTAATCAGTAATGTAATCCAATTCAATAATTGGATTCATAATCATTAAACAATGGTTTCAGTAGGAACTCTACTGGCTGTTAGTTGAAACTCATCATCTTGCGTCTAGGGATGGGCATGTGTAATTGAGTACTTGAACGGAAGAGCTAGCAATTTTATAACTAATTTCCTGCAATTCTACACATTCTGCCATAGGGTGGAAGTAAAGGCTTGCCGTTTTTAATATGACAACTGATGATCAAACGGGCTCGGTAATTCCACTATGCTTACTACAAGTTTAAATAGCTGGCCACTAGACTAATTCACCAATCTTAAAAAAAAAAAATAAAATACAGCTGACATGGGCTAATTAAGTGACAGCTGATGCACATCCAAATTTCGAAATGCACCTTCTGTATTCTATCTCTCAACAGTAAGTTGAGACCCCGACTGAGTTCCAAAATGTAAAAAGGTAGATATAAAATGGGCTGCCAGTTGCCCATCCCTATCCCTGGCCTGAGCTATAAACCCCCTAAACATAGTTCCACACTGAAAATATGCAAAAACTGTTTGATAAAACCAAAGAGCATATTTTCTTCAGAATCATTATTTATTTAACCCTTATTTTACTAGGTACGTTGACTGAGAACACTTTCTCATTTACAGCAACAACCAGGGGAATAGTTACAGGGGAGAGGAGAGGGATGAATGAGCCAATAGTAAACTGGGGATTATTAGGTGGCCATGGTGGTATGAAGGCCAGATTGGGAATTTAGCCAGGACACCGGGGTCAACACCTCTACTCTTACGATAAGTTCCATGGGATCGTTTAGTGACCACAGAGACTCAGGACACCTGTTTAACGTCCCATTCCAAAAAAACTGCACCCTACACCGGGTAAGCGTATACCTACTCTCCAAACAGATGTCGTGGCCGTAACTCATCACCATACAGTGTTCAATGTGGAATTGTTCATCCATTTTGAACATCCCAAAGCAGCAGGCAGAATAAACTAAATCAAACATCTGTATATGGGCCTCCCGGGTGGTGCAGTGGTCTAAGGTCTAAGCTGTGCCACCAGAGACTCTGGGTTCGAGCCCAGGTTCTGTCGCAGCCGGCCACGACCGGGAGGTCCATGGGGCGACGCACAATTGGCCTAGCGTCGTCTGGGTTAGGGAGGGGTTTGGCCAGTAGGGATATCCTTGTCTCATCGCGCACTAGCGACTCCTGTGGTGGGCCGGGCGCAAGGCACGCTGACCAGGTCGCTAGGTGCACAGTGTTTCCTCCGACACATTGGTGCGGCTGGCTTCCGGGTTGGAGGCGCGCTGTGTTAAGAAGCAGTGCGGCTTGGTTGGGTTGTGTTTCGGAGGATGCATGGCTCTCGACCTTCGTCTCTCCCGAGCCCGTACGGGAGTTGTAGCGATGAGACAAGATAGTAACTACTAACAATTGGATACCACGAAATTGGGGACAAAAAGGGGGTAAAAAACCCCCCCAAAAACGTCTGTATATGGAAAAGACAGATTTCAACTCTCCAAATTGAGCCCCGTTTTAAATGATCACAGAGAATAACTGTACCAGGCACGAGATCATTCACACTGGCAACTACTTTTATTTGGAAAAATATTCTGTTCCATTTTATTCTGTTCTATTACATAATGTCTTTTTTTACTATAAAATAGATGTGTCTTGACTGTGGTAAGGGCTCAAGAAATAAGAGCGTCTTGTCTGCTAAATGAACAAAACAAGGCTCTGCCATTGCACAGCCATAGACGTCTACAAGCTCCACTGCGTTCCAGGCCACTGTGTTCCACGATATAATATAACCAGTTGATATTACAGATTCAATAAATGAATCTTAAATGGCACTTGTTTTTTTTAAATGACTGAATATACAGTATATGGGGCAATTTAGCAATTAGGATTTGTTATCTGTAATGGTTATGATAAATTAGGCACTATTGTGATCTGTTGGAATATATGTAAATGCCCACATTATTTACTCCAGTGCGGGCATTGTGTTCTAAAAACACTCAAACGGTCACATTGTGCATTCAGTCAAGCACTAGTGGCCACAGCCGCAATTCAGAGGCAAAATATTCCCTTCCTTTTATCGTTCTCATTAGTGAAATGCTTTTTGTGGTGACGGGGACTGGAGAGGCATTTGAGCACTGTGACGTTTGTGTGTTTGTGTGTGCGCGCGTGTGTGACCGTGGTGTGTGTGAGCACATTTGTTTGTCTACGCTTGTGTGTATGCATGTGTGCGTTTGTCTGTTGTGTGTGTGTTTTATAGATATGAAAAGATATGAAAAGTGCACGGCTAAGGAGCCAAGCGTCAAACTCAGAGGCCGAGGTCATTTATCTCTGGGGTGAAGATGCGCCGTGCATCGGGACATACCGCTGACGACAGCGAATTCAACACCTGGAAATCTGTAAGCAGTCGGGTTCAATGCCGTGTTGCACCGTTCCCATCATACAAAACATACAATGGGAGATGACTGTCATGGTGGAACAGGAACACACTCGGAGCTATAGAATGAATACCGTAATACAGTATTCCCTTCATATATCAGTGGGGTGACAGAACGTATCGGTCTTCACTAAGAGCTATAGAATGAATACCGTAATACAGTATTCCCTTCATATATCAGTGGGGTGACAGAACGTATCGGCCTTCACTAAGAGCTATAGAATGAATACCGTAATACAGTATTCCCTTCATATATCAGTGGGGTGACAGAACGTATCGGTCTTCACTAAGAGCTATAGAATGAATACCGTAATACAGTATTCCCTTCATATATCAGTGGGGTGACAGAACGTATCGGCCTTCACTAAGAGCTATAGAATGAATACCGTAATACAGTATTCCCTTCATATATCAGTGGGGTGACAGAACGTGTCGGCCTTCACTAAGAGCTATAGGATGAATAATCCTGCACGTTTCCTACTTCCCAGCGAAGCACCTGGGGGTTTAGATGAGCCACTCATTTAGCCCTCAGCCAGACACGGGTCGAGTCAAGTGCAATTCAAACAAGAGGGACTCCATCAGCATCACCAGCGGCGTTCAATTAGACGTGCACTCTTCCCCGCATCTCCCCGCCTGTGAAATCAAAACACACAAACCCCCCCCCCTCTCTCTCTCCCCTGCCGCCCTCATCCAATCAATATGCACGGTGTTGAGGTAACTGCTGCAGCCACAACGCCCCGGCCCACCGGTGACATTCACACGTTTTGTGACTCCTTCAAGGAACAGAGGCTAGTAGCTACAGCTGATATTTCTCAACTTCTGTTCCTTCATCTCTCATTTCTTATCTCCAAATGTCATTTTCCATTTCTCAAAACAATAGACTGCATGATGGAACAGATTCCACCCCAGAGGAACTATATTCATTTTGAGTGGTTTGTTCTCCGAGTCAGACACAGCACAGTGGCATCGTGATTAACTGTCCTTTCCTCCTTCACCTGTATACGGTCAACCAGGAGTTCGAAGTGATATGCTCTGTTTCACCACTATCAGTTTGGAGTCCAGGCCAGAAATAAAGTTGGTTTTCAGAGGGTCAGTACAGCTGCAGCTTGGTGATAAACTGTCCTTTCCTCCTTAGTAAGGTGGAGCAGCCATAGCCAGTAGTGTTCATCAGGGGACATCATGGTGATTGATTGGTGACAGTCACAGGCTGGCTGGTTAATTTCTCTAGTGGCCGGCCGCCTAGAGCCCAGCACCTAGACAGGCAGGAAGGCAGGCAAACCGGCAGGCAGGCAGGCAGGCTAACAGGCAGGCAGGCAGGCAAACAGGCAGGCAAACAGGCAGGCAAACAGGCAGGCAAACAGGCAGGAGCAGACCCAGTTATTATGGCTCCTGTCACAGGCTGAGCTATGGCCCCTCGTGGGGGCCCTGTTTCAGTACCCACCACCCACTGTACCACGACCCAGGGTTCCAACACCATCTCATGCTGAATGGTCCCTTTCCCACTTTCCCCCAATAGGCACTCCTGTAGATCTGAACGTCTCTGATGGGTGCAAGCAACATACCAACCTATCAGAAGAAATGGTTGAGCAATTGCATTCGGCTTAAACCTATCAAATCCTTTCTCATCTACAGGAGTGTCTAAGGACTAGGGGCTTTGTGTTTGAGTTGGAATTCAGCACCAACAGACCAATAGTGTGGCCAGTCTGGGTCCACCTCACACCCACCCAGCTCTGACAAATCCTCTCTCATTTACAAGAGTGTCTAGGTGGTACAGTACCAGGGGCTATGGGGCGATCTGTACTGGAATTTAGCACCAACCAAGGGCGTGGCCAGTCTGGGTCCACCCATCCCTGGCTGACTGACCAGAAGAGGATGGGTTATCCATGCAGTTGGACATGGCCCGGGAAACAAAGACTATCTGGCAGCAGGTAGCCTAGCGGTTAGAGCGTTGGGCCAGTCACCAAAAGGTTGCTAGTTCTAGGGCTGAACCCATTTAGATGACTGGTCGATAGGCTGTTGGTCGAACAAGATTTCTTTAGTAGAGCAGTAACACACAACAACAAAAAATATGATTGGCGCCTGTCTGAGTGGACTGATCCATTGTGGAGGCCGTGGGGAAGGCAGTCCATCACTAAGACGTGCTACTGAAATTGTATTTGGTTATATTAAGAACAATTGTGCAACACAAATAAAAAATAATATATTATTTTTATAACAAATGTGCTTTCTCCCCCGTTAGACAGGGGTTGCTGTTCCCGGTTCAGACTGCGCTGTTTAATTGCCGCCTTTTTCTAGACCATGTCGCTATGTGCATCATAGAAAAGTCTGTCTCAAATTGTGAGCAAATGTGTTTACTTCTCTGTTAGTGAGCATTTCTCCTTTGCCAAGATAATCGATCCACCTGACAGGTGTGGCATATGAAGAAGCTGAATAAGCAGCTCCTTGTGCTGGGGATAATACGTGCAGTTTTGTCACACAACACAATGCCACAGACGTCTCAAGTTTAGGTTCAGTACAGCAGCAATTGGCATGCTGACTGCAGGAATGTCTACCAGAGTTGTTGCCAGAGAATTCAATGTTAATTTCTCTACCATAAGCCACCTCTAATGTCATTTTAGAGAATTTGGCAAAACTTTATTTAACTAGGTAAGCCAGTTAAGATTTTTTTTTATTATTTACAATGACAGCCTACCCCTGCCAAACCCGGACAATGCTGGGCCAATTGCGCCGCCCGATGGGACTCCCAATCACAGTCGGATGTGATTCAGCCTGGATTTGAACCAGGGACTGTAGTGATGCCTCTTGCACGGAGATGCAGTGCCTTACACCTCTGTGCCACTCGGGAGCCTCATGTGTAAGGCGTGGTGTGGGCGAGCGGTTTGCTGATGTCAACGTTGTGAATAGAGTGCCCCATGGTGGCGATGGGGTTCTGGTCTGGGCAGGGATAAGCAATTTGAACGCAGACATAAGGCCCATTGTCGTCCCATTCATCCGCCGCCATCACCTCATGTTTCAGCAGGATAATACACGGCACGCAAGGATCTGTACACAAATCTTGAAAGCTGAAAATGTCCCAGTTCTTCCATGGCCTGGATACTCACCAGACATGTCACCCATTGAGCATGTTTGGGATGGTCTGGATCGACAGCGTGTTTCAGTTCCCACAAATATCAAGTAGAGGTCGACCGATTAATTGGCATGGACGATTAATTAGGGCCGATTTCAAGTTTTCATAACAATTGGTAATCGGCATTTTTGGACGCCGATTATGGCCGATTCCATTGCATTCCACGAGGAAACTGCGCGGCAGGCTGACCACCTGTTACGCGAGTGCAGTAAGGAGCCACGGTAAGTTGCTAGCTTATCTTATAAAAAACAATCAATCTTCACATAACTACACATAGTTGATGATATTACTAGGTTAACTAGCATGTCCTGCGTTGCATATAATCAATGCGGTGCCTGTTAATTTATCATCGAATCACAGCCTACTTCGCCAAACGGGTGATGATTTAACAAAGGCGCATTCGCGAAAAAAGCACAATCGTTGCACGAATGTACCTAACCATAAACATCTTTTGCCTTTCTTAAAATCAATACACAGAAGTATCTTTTTTTTTTAAAACCTGCATATTTAGTTAAAATAAATTAATGTTAGCAGGCAATATTAACTAGGGAATTTGTGTCACTTCTCTTGCGTTCATTGCATGCAGAGTCAGGGTATATGCAACAGTTTGGGCCGGCAGGCTCGTTGCGAACTAATTTGCCAGAATTGTACATAATTATGACATAATATTGAAGGTTGTACAATGTAACAGCAATATTTAGACTTAGGGTTGCCACCTGTTTGATAAAATACGGAACGAATAAACATTTTGTTTTCGAAATGATATTTTCACGGATTTGACTATATTAATGACCAAAGGCTCGTATTTCTGTGTTTATTATATTATAATTAAGTATGATTTGATAGAGCAGTCTGACTGAGCGGTGGTAGGCAGCAGCAGCCTCGTAAGCATTCATTCAAACTTTACTGCATTTGCCAGCAGCTCTTAGTAATGCTTGATCACAGCGCTGTTTATGACTTCAAGCCTATCAACTCCTGAGATTAGGCTGGCAATACTATAGTACATATTAGAACATCCAATATTAGAACATCCAATAGACAAAGGTATATGAAATACCCAACGGTACAGAGAGAAATAGTCGACGCGTCATAATTCCTATAATAACTGCAACCTAATATTTCTTTACTGGGAATAGTGTAGAACTGAGAATATTGAACCACCAGCCTTCATATGTTCTAAGCAAGGAACTTAAACGTTAGCTTTTTTACATGGCGCATATTGCACTTTTACAAAAAACATTTTAATTTCATTACACTGTACAGGTTAGACATTTGCACGTGTGAAACAGGACAAATACAACCAGCCCCTATTTGACCTTCTGAATGATTCCCATGTAATAAACAGTTCTAGGGGCCAGGGATGAAAAACAGAGGGATGGACAAACCAGATTACCGGCTGCTGTCATGAGCTCAGGCTGCACTGTACCATGAAAGTGATTTGCGTCAAGGCATTTATCTTCTCGCTTTCCTTTCGACAACGTTCTCTTAGAGAGAAAAAGAGGGAGGGAGAGCGAAAGAGAGTGGGGAGAGAGAGAGGGGGGGAGGGGACAACAATTGGAAATGCAGCTGTGAGAACATGGAGAGAGAGAGGGAGCAGAAATATGGAGAGAAGGAGAGTGAGCAACGATTGGAAAGACAGCTGAGTGAGAACATAGAGAGAGAGAAGAAAGACTAAAACATAAAGAGAAAGGGAAAGGCAGCATGCAGAGAGAGGGTGGTGAGAGAGGCGGATGTAACGGTCAAGCAGGTTGGATGAGTATAGGACGTCCTCCCCATGACAGCTCTCTAAACGGGTGTTCTGCATGCTTCAGGGGACATGGTGATAAAGCAAAAATAATAGAGAGCTGGAACGTGAAGAGTTTTTATTCCTCTACGTACTGCAACAGACATATTACATATTGGTCTGAATTCTGTTTTGATACTGTTTGGAGCAGTTCATTGTTTTGAATGACTCTTTATAGGGAGGTTACTGTTAAGACAACAGACTGCAGTAGCTAAGGGTCAGCTGCTGTATTCAAGTCCTAGTTGAAATGCAGAGTAGATTAACAATATATTAAGCGTGTGTCAGGAATAGAAGTGGGTAAGTGGGTAATAGATATCTAGGCCTAGCTACCTGCCAATTAAGTGGGTTTCGTAACAACTCACCACACAATCATATTCATCAGCAATCACTAGCCGGCTACTCAACCCTGCACCTAAGAGGCTGCTGCCCTATATACATAGACATGGAATCACTGGCCACTTTAATAATGTAACATACTGCGTTACTCATCTCATATGTAAATACAGTATTCTATTCTACTCTATTTAGTTAATGCCACTCCGACATTGCTCGTCCTCACATTTATATATTTCTTAATTGCATACTTTTACTTTTAGATGTGTGTATTGTTAGATACTACTGTACTGTTGGAACTAGGAACACAAGCATTTCGCTACACCCGTAATAACATCTGCTAAATGTGTACGTGACCAATAAACTTGATTTGATTTTGACAGTGTCACTGAAGAGATTCCCAAAAGAGATTGAAAAACTGAAGAGAATCCACCTTTTTGTTTTTCACAAATAGATATTCTTTCAGGAGATTCCTCTTAAAATATGTAACTGCACATTGGATGGCCAGTGGCCTGCCTCTTACAATGACAGTTACAGGCAGAAAATGACAAGCACTTTTCTTGCTTGTCAGCTTCCTTCCTTGAGTAATACGAGGTATATTCAGACAGTCAGTTGGTAGCATGGCATATGAGAGCAGAAAATAACCGTTGTAGAACAGTGTGCATAGTTGTCGCATAATCTGCCTGCGTTCCAAGATCTTCAATTAAACATTTTAGATTCATTCCAAAACGTATATGCAAATGACACTATTTATCACGCTTGGCAGAAAAAGGTTCCAATCTAATAGAGCAACTGAACCAGCTGTGTTTTTTTAACTGCTTAGTTAAAGGCCTAAACAATGATAGCAGGTTGACCCCACAAACCCGCCAACCTGCATAGCAGTGGAGGCTGCTGAGGGGAGGACGGCTCATAGTAATGGCTAGAATGGATTCAATGGAATGGAAACCACATGTTTGATACCATTCCAGGCATTATTATGAGCCGTCCTCCTCTCAGCAGCCTCCACTGCTATACAGTGGAGAGCACCAACCAACCAGCCAATCAACCAACCAACCAACCAGCCAATCAACCAATCAACCAATCAACCAACCAGCCGACAGACAGAGTAACCAGACAGCAATCTGACACTGAGGCAATAAGACATTCTTCTCTGTTGGGTGACAGTTTTGACAACTTTTGAAGAGAGAGTTTGTGAACTTCTATAACACAGGGTGATCTTGGAAGCTAGCCACCTATAGCTAGCAAGTTAGCACACCAAATGTATAGCTGGAGCCCTGAGCTGGAGAAAATAGTTAGATAGTTAACTTAGGGTTAAGATATTTAGCGGGAAAACATTAGTAGTGAATCACCTCTCTTGTGCTGCTCAACAGTGAATTGTCACGTTCGCTCCGTGTGCCATCTGTAAACATACAATAGAAATGTTTTTAATTGGCGGTATTGAAAAGCATACCGTCGGTACTTCAAAATAACCCCGAGACACGGTATACCGTCCAAGACTACTTGACATGGCCTGAAAATAGTATGTTAATGTCACTACTGTTGTAATTCCTATTTGTTGTAGACTAACTATATCTGATCAAATCTTTAACACCAGTGTATCGTTCTGAAGGTTAGAATATGGATAGGCAAAACCCATTTTACACTCTTTGAATTTTCATTCCCTGAGGTAAAGAACTTCAAAAAGGCAGAAACTCCAATTGGAGGAGAATGCATTTCAATAATACCTCAATTGAACCTCTAACTGGATACCACAGGACTGAAATCCTATGGAAACTGAGCCTCTACTGGATACCACAGGACTGAAATCCTATGGAAACTGAGCCTCTACTGGATACCACAGGACTGAAATCCTATGGAAACTGAGCCTCTACTAGATACCACAGGACTGAAATCCTATGGAAACTGAGCCTCTACTGGATACCACAGGACTGAAATCCTATGGAAACTGAGCCTCTACTGGATACCACAGGACTGAAATCCTATGGAAACTGAGCCTCTACTGGATACCACAGGACTGAAATCCTATGGAAACTGAGCCTGTACTGGATACCACAGGACTGAAATCCTATGGAAACTGAGCCTCTACTGGATACCACAGGACTGAAATCCTATGGAAAATGAGCCCCTACTGGATACCACAGGCCTGAAATCCTATGACAACTGGCAACAAATAGCCTCTCTGGGGATATCAACACTCAGTTTTTCTGTCACAACCCATTTATGAAATAGTAGGTATTAATGTCCATTAATGTTAAACAGTTACAACACATAATTACATCATTACTCTAATACTACAAATCTACAATATAATATCCACAATACTACAATATTACAGTGTGTGTGTCTTCACAGTGCGCTTTGTGCTTTTTAAATCAGATTTTACTGCTTGCTTGAGTTACTTGATGTGGAAGAGAGTTCCATGTAGTCATGGCTCTATGTAATACTATCTGGTTCCCAGAGTCTATTCTGGACTTGGTGACTGAAGAGACCACCGGTGGCAAGGCTTGTGGGGTATGTATGGGTGTCTGAGCTGTGTGTTAGCTGTTTGAACAGACAGTTCGGTGCGTTCAACACGTCAATTCCTCTCACAAAGACGAGTAGTGATGCAGTCACAGAGAATGGTATTGACACACAGAAAAGGGAGCACAGTAGACACGTAAACCTCTCTGCCCGAGTGGCGTCCCACCATCCATCTTCTGACTGCTAGGCTGCATCCCAACGGTTGGGCCCTGGTCAAAAGTGGCGCACTAAATAGGTAATAGGGTGCCATTTGGGACACATCCCTACTCTATAATAAAGGAGTGTGGTGCGATGGGGGAAGGGAATACTAATGAAGAGTCTCTAAACGGACACCACATTCATTACATTGATTCCCATGACATTGTAAAATCCAGGGTGCGATGAATCAAGTCTACACTAATAGTTTGTATTTGGCCTCGGACTACAATGGATATTTTTGTTACTAGGAGGCTGGTTTAAAAGCGGTTTGTCAATGGCCCAAGTTCTGCAGGGCATTTAAAGGCCTATGTGATTGAAGCTAGTGGTGCAGACCTGAGCAAAACAATTACGGTTACACAAATGGAATAGCAGGATGGACACTTGACTAGGAGGCTGTATAGAACTGAAGAAAGCAATGATGGTTACATTGAGTGTGGAATAAGGCTGGATACTACAACTAATGGCTTCTGACAAGTCTGGTTTAGCTGGAGGTGAATTAGTGACAGTGAACTGGCTAGTTCTTGCTCTGCAGCTGCCCACTCATGGGGGGAGGGGGGGGGGGGGGGGGTCTCACTCTCTCACTACAGATTAATAGGAACATCCATCATTACCATCCTCATAGTTTGTTGTTGTGTGGGCCAACAGTTAAGCAGAGAGTGAAATTACAACTCCATTCTCCTGGCTTTTTGGAAGATATTATTTAGCAACCCACATTTCCCATTAAATCCAGATAAATCCCCAATAGGCTCTGGTTATAAACCAGGAATATGGGAGTGCAGTGGTAGCAATATGCAGCCATAAACCTTTAAAATGACAGCCAACTATACAACAGCTGACTTTATCCAATGGAGATCTGACAAAGGAGTTACTATAGCTTCAGCCCTCAGGCGAATGCCATGCAAAAGGCAGCATGGGTGGCTAGAATAACGATGTATGGATAGAGTGGTTGAGTGGTTTTGATACCATGGCGCTCTGGCTCCCCAGTCTCCCAATTACTGTCATACTGCAATATGAAATATGACCCGTGTTGCTAAAGCCACCACACATTGTTGCAGTGTGGGGTGTGCTGAGAGAGCGAGAGACAGAACTCGTTGTGCCATATTACCTGCAATATATGTAACCTCCTGCCACACCCATAATAACATTGCTAACTGTCTTTCTTAACTACTTAATTGTTGTCCTCATTCATTTCTTTCTGTATTGTCCTGTTCATTGTTATTACTCATTGAGTATTATTATCTTTCCTATTATTATTATTATTATTATTATCTATCTGCGTCATCATTGATATGATAGCCACAGACAGAAAGACAGAAAGACAGAGACAGAGAGAGAGAGAGACAGAGAGAGAGAGAGACAGAGACAGAGAGAGACAGAGAGAGAGAGAGACAGAGAGAGAGAGAGACAGAGAGAGAGAGAGACAGAGAGAGAGAGAGACAGAGAGAGAGAGAGACAGAGAGAGAGAGAGACAGAGAGAGAGAGAGACAGAGAGAGAGAGACAGAGAGAGAGAGAGAGACAGAGAGAGAGAGAGAGACAGAGAGAGAGAGAGAGACAGAGAGAGAGACAGAGAGAGAGAGACAGAGAGAGAGAGACAGAGAGAGAGAGACAGAGAGAGAGAGACAGAGAGAGAGAGACAGAGAGAGAGAGACAGAGAGAGAGAGACAGAGAGAGAGAGACAGAGAGAGAGACAGAGAGAGAGAGACAGAGAGAGAGAGACAGAGAGAGAGAGACAGAGAGAGAGAGACAGAGAGAGAGAGACAGAGAGAGAGAGAGAGAGAGACAGAGAGAGAGAGAGACAGAGAGAGAGAGACAGAGAGAGAGAGAGAGAGAGAGACAGAGAGAGAGAGACAGAGAGAGAGAGAGAGAGAGACAGAGAGAGAGAGAGAGAGAGAGAGAGACAGAGAGACAGAGAGAGAGACAGAGAGAGAGAGAGACAGACAGAGAGACAGACAGAGAGACAGACAGAGAGAGAGACAGAGAGAGAGAGACAGAGAGAGAGAGACAGAGAGAGAGAGAGAGACAGAGAGAGAGAGACAGAGAGAGAGAGACAGAGAGAGAGACAGAGACAGAGACAGAGACAGAGACAGAGACAGAGACAGAGAGAGAGAGAGAGAGAGAGGGAGAGAGAGGGAGAGGGAGAGGGAGAGGGAGAGAGAGAGAGAGGAGAGCAGAGTAGAACCAAGCTCCTAGCTTCCTACTGTTAATGTTTGGCTTATACCCCCTGGACATGTGTAAGGACATATTGAAGGACATACAGCCTGTATTCATATACCCCGTTACTCCTCCTCGTCCCAAGTCAGCATTTTTCATGTTAGCTTATCTGGGTCGAACCACCGTGCTCTCGTTTCACAAAGGCAGATAAAGATGGGAAGTGGCACTGACAGTCTGGAATCATGCACGCTACAATGACTAATACATAGTTAAAAATAACCCCAGGGGTTTTCATTTCCAAACACCACATCCTTTTACTGCAGTCTGCAGTAGCTAATCACGCACTTCTGGGTTTTAAACTCTTTAATGCTCAGCACTCTGAGGTGAGGAGTCTGGGCTGTTCCATATTAAATCGAGAAAGATCGCATCAGGGGTCCTATTCAGTTGGTGGATATGTTTTGAAAAGGAGACCGAGGAATACGCTACTACCCATATTGTCCATTGAGAAGACGATGTATGAATGAATGAGTGACATTTTATTTTCGTGTCAAATCACCAGTTGGCAACCCATCCCTTACGGGATTAATTGACACATAAACAAACATTAAAATAATTCACTGTGATAATTCTTCCGGTGTTCTGTGCAGCGCGCACCGCATAAAGAGGGGAAAATAAATCAATACATAATAGTAAATAAGCTTATCCAAGCATTAATTACACAAACGGTTCCCTGCTGAACGCGACCCTGACAAACAGATAGATGGGCAGCCAGTCAGGTCTAGTGATTGGACGACTGACTCCTGTAATTCCCTCCAATCACGGCTCTAGATGGATAAAAGCCTCTCAATTACACACTGACTCAACAGACAAGAGGGCCTGTCAGGAGCAGATAAACACTGTGTGTGCATCTATCAGTGTCTGGGAGGGGGAGGGGCTACGTGACAACCAGATGACGACGCTCCATCAGTGTCATGTTGATGCTTTGATGACCTTCCCCCTCCAGAGCGGAGCTGCGCTCACAAGAGAATCAATCTACCCAGACGTCCTGTGGTGATAGTCATTGATGTGTGACTATGAAAACTCAACTCCCCTTTCCATTCTGGCTGACAGTGATGTGGGGTAATTGTACACTGAGTATACCCCCGCATTAGGAACAGCTTCCTAATATTGAGTTACAGCACCCCACCTTTTGCCCTCAGAACAGCCTCAATTCGTCGGGGCATTGACTCTACAAGGTGTCGAAAGCTTTCCACAGGGATGCCGGCCCATGTTGACTCCAATGCTTCCTTCCCACAGTTGTGTAAAGTTGGATGGATGTCCTTTGGGTGGTGGACCATTCTTGAGACGAAGAAGAAACTGCTCAGCGTGAAAAACCCAGCAGCGTTGCGGTTCTTGACAGAAACCATGACACCTACTACCATACCCCATTCACTTTCATCTTTTGTCTTGCCCATTCACCCTCTGAATGGCAGACATTCTCAATTGTCTCAAGGCTTAAAAATCCTTATTTTACAGGACTCCTCCCCTTCATCTACACTGATTGAAGTGGATTTAACAAGTGACATCAATAAGGGATCATAGCTTTCACCTGGATTCACCTGGTCAGTCTGTGTCATGGAATGTTTTGTACACTTAGTTTATTCACCATATGTGATGACATTGCACAAATGTAATTCCCCACAGAATGACCTAGCTGTCTTGCAAGAAGTGCAGGGGCAGAGAGACAGAGATACAGTACAGTGGCAGTAGTAAGGTATGGGTGGTACTGGGACATGTCTACTGGGATCAAGGTACATTAAACGATCCCTCCGGCCCCGGGCCAAGACATCCTATGTGATATTGGCAAGGCTGGCTGCACCTTCCTTGGAGAGACCTAACAACACTCTTGTGCTTTGCTAACTGGTGTCTGCCAGACGGCCATCATTCTAATGAAACAGTAAACAGTTAATTAAGGAGGCCACACACACACACGTGTTGCATGACGTTTATATTAATCTGACACACGGATGAGGTTTCACATAATTCACATTGCGATCTTCATTAACTTGGAGAAGAACCTCATTAGTGTCACCTACCAGTAGGCCTAGGGGACTACGTATTATTATTAATTGTCATGCCAACACTCTGGGTGACATGGTGTTGACATTCTAGTTAGGAAATCACTGAGCTCTTCCAGTAACTTATTCATTATGCATGGAATAGGTGACACCTTAGTGCAGTCATCTGAAGCTAAGGACAGTGACACCAAGAGGGGAAGAGGAGGACAAAGAGACAGAGAGAATCATTAAATTCAAGGGTTGGTGTGTGTGTGTGTGTGTGTGTGTGTGTGTGTGTGTGTGTGTGTGTGTGTGTGATCACCAACCTGTCTTCTGCATTCAGTTTCAGTACATTATATGACTATATTCAGAGAGGAAAGCTATTTAGTCCTCATTTAACAACATGTCAAGACGTGATGGAATGATGGGAAAACCCTCTCTTGATTCAATGCTTTGCTAATTGAAATGCATCACTGTATTCTCTAGACTGCCTATATATATAAAATAAAAAAATCACGGTAGGCCTATTGATATTCAAGGATCCGTAATTCTGTTACAACCTAGTGTACTTCAAAGTAGTGCAGTTTACGATGGAAATGACGACTAAAATATTTGAAACAACGACATGCATAACACCCTCGCTCAAAAATCTCACTATTTGACAGTTCATTGGAACTCTATAACCGGTTTCCCAAACCATCAGAGCATGTACAGTGCAGGCCTACAATAAACAGACTACTGTGCAAAACTTGTGAAGACACAAAACACTAGTTTGGATGTCTACATAACGACGCGGCGGTCCCATCTATAAAGTCTTGCTACAACGTACCACTCTCCTTTCACTACTCCCACACAGTAGTTTCAGTTTACCGTATGCAGTAATTTCACCGGAGATCGGGTTGTTTTGAGTGCGTAGCGGAACGGTTTAGTACATCCGATAACTCCAGCTCGAAGTTTGGCGACCATTCGCAACGAAGCCATCGTCGTTAAATTAGTCCATGCGTTCTGGCATACTGAGCAGTAGAACACGTGTAGAAAACCT
The DNA here is from genome assembly GCF_016432855.1 of Salvelinus namaycush. Classification (NCBI taxonomy): domain Eukaryota; kingdom Metazoa; phylum Chordata; class Actinopteri; order Salmoniformes; family Salmonidae; genus Salvelinus; species Salvelinus namaycush. The sequence goes on along the minus strand of NC_052348.1, from coordinate 17,540,335 downwards.
GCCTAGAAGCAGGATCTTCGTATTGTCTTCCAGTCAACAACGGACTGTTAAGCGTGTAAACAGACAGAGGGCGGATGAGATAAGAGATAGGGTCTGAGCACAGCCGGAGAGAGAGCAGTGTACCGTTTCCTCCGTGTGCAGCAGTCAGTGGTGACAAGGAGAGCGCGCCCGCGTGACAGACTTTATTCTCTTCCCTTTGGTGGATGTCACAATAGTAGAGGTCGGGTATGAATGGGCCATGCAGCATGGCGACATGTCAGAATAGAATGTCATAAAAACTAAAAATAATACATGTCAAATTGGATGAATTTGATTTCTATTCAATTACAGTATAAATGTCGGCCTATCGTTTTACACACACATGATTTTAATAATACCGTATCTTATATAATATAGCATGAAGAGTGGATTCCTTTTAGAATATTTGAGTTTTCAATCAACATAATGGACTTCCAGTAGAGGTTTTATTAAAGCAATCGATTCTGTTAGAGGTTAAGGAAGTACAATGACATATAAAATGACATCATATTTCAAACCCACTGCTGGGATAATATAGACTACAAAAAGGTGTGTGTGTGTTTGTGTGTGTGTGTGTGTGTGTGTGTGTCTGGTGGTCAATAACAGAGTCATTTGCAAGGGCCTCATTCCCAGCTATATGAACTATTAATATCGTCATGCATCTGGTCGGTGGTACAAAATGGCAATCTACTGTAGCACAGCCAACCTGTACAGACTGGGAAAGTTGCCCACGCTATTGATCCAGCCACTGCATGTGCTTCATTAATATTTTAACGTCACAGAGAGAGAGAGAGTGAGTGTGTGTGTGTGTGTGTGTGTGTGTGTGTGTGTGTGTGTGTGTGTGTGTGTGTGTGTGTGTGTGTGTGTGTGTGTGTGTGTGTGTGTGTGTGTGTGTGTGTGTGTGTGTGGCTAATACAATGTCTATATCCTAGAATGTCTATATCCTAGAATGTCTATATCCTAGAATGTCTATATCCTAGAATGTCTATACCCTAGAATGTCTATACCCTAGAATGTCTATACCCTAGAATGTCTATACCCTAGAATGTCTATATCCTAGAATGTCTATACCCTAGAATGTCTATACCCTAGAATGTCTATATCCTAGAATGTCTATACCCTAGAATGTCTATACCCTAGAATGTCTATATCCTAGAATGTCTATACCCTAGAATGTCTATACCCTAGAATGTCTATATCCTAGAATGTCTATATCCTAGAATGTCTATACCCTAGAATGTCTATATCCTAGAATGTCTATACCCTAGAATGTCTATACCCTAGAATGTCTATACCCTAGAATGTCTATACCCTAGAATGTCTATATCCTAGAATGTCTATACCCTAGAATGTCTATACCCTAGAATGTCTATATCCTAGAATGTCTATACCCTAGAATGTCTATACCCTAGAATGTCTATATCCTAGAATGTCTATATCCTAGAATGTCTATACCCTAGAATGTCTATATCCTAGAATGTCTATACCCTAGAATGTCTATATCCTAGAATGTAGGCCTAATACAGGGTATTTTGTGATGTCATTTGTCAGACAGATGACCTTCAAGGCCAGCAGCAGTTGATGCTATGAAAAGGGACTGCTAAATGAATTGAATTGTATGTAAATGAGGGAGCAGTGGGACAAGCAGCAGGACAAATGACATTCAGTCTATCACCTTATTATAAAAATGGAGAAGGTCGGTCGGGCGGTGCCCGAGCTTAACAGGGCCAGAGACAACTCTGGAGATAGGCTACTCTCCCAGATCGTAAACTAGAAAGGCTTAGAAAAGAGGCAAAAAGAAAACATGTCATACACAAAGTACAAGAAGCTTCCTCTTTAATCTGTCCTTTTACAATCACTGAACTGAAGTGACACTATGGGTTAACAGCAATCCCATGACTCTTCCTTTCACTGACTCCTTTCATCAGTGACCCCTGACCCCTGATCTATAATCTATCCCTTTACAATCACTGAACTGAAGTGACACGATGGGTTAACAGCAATCAGTTGTCACTGATGAAAGAAGAAAGTGAACGGAAGAGTATCAGGACACACAGGCAATATTAATGACCACTTCAGCTCTAAACCATCATTCATTACTTTGCCTTGAGAGAGAGAGAAGTACATCTTAAATGGCACCTCATTCCCTATATATAGTGCACTACTATTCCAGGGCCCTGGTCAAAAACAGTTCACTTACATAGGGAGTATGGTGCCATTTGGGACACAGACAGAAAGTAATGAAATTGAGGCCAGAGTACCGTGGCGGTCTACTGTATGCTGTCTGCCAACTATTCCACTGGCCAGATTTATATGATGCGCTGAGAGTGGGGAGAGTAGGAGAATGTACTCAGCCTCAGCAAACAGTGACGTTATTTACTAGGAGACTCTGATATCAACCACATTGTACTAGCCCTTTCCTGCAGTCAATGACCAAAAGCACCCTCTAGTTGCCTCATGGGTGGAATGCTATTCCTATTTTTCATAATTTCATAATTAATGAAGATGATTAAAAAACAACAGTGTTTTTATGCCAAAAACGTTTTGTTATATTTCAGCATTCTGTGATATAGTGTAATTTTGGGATGCAAACTCAAAATTGAATACATTTCAACTCTATATCTGACATGGTAAAGGTGTCTTCTTTTTTTTAAGCCCATAACTGTGTGTGTCATGTGTATACTTCTGTTTCTAAGTAGATTTGTTTAAGACTACCAAGAATCACTGTGTGACCCTGATTTAGCCCACTGCAGTAAAAGGTTAATGGTTTTAAACTCGTTTAATGCTCAGCACTCTGAGGTGAGGAGTCTGGCCGGTTCCATATTAATCGAGAAAGATCGCATCAGGTTTCCTATTCAGTTGATGGATATGTATTGAAAAGGAGACCGGGGGATAATTGTAAAGACTTGCTAACTGGAGTGACCATGAACTGTTTCTTCTTTAAGGTGATATTATTGTGACCTCAATTTGTGAGCCTCAAATTCAGGAGAAGATTGATCTATTTAATGAGTTTAGTGTAAATATCCTAACCACAAATGAATTACCTATTAAATGTATTCAGTGTTGAAAAGTGCATTCGATGCATATAAACATTTTAACAGTTATATGATAATGCCATCATGCGTATAGCCAAATTGGTCATAGACTTGAGCAAATGAACACCTCATAGTAGCGCAGTAACGATGATTTAGCTTCCCCGCCATTATTAAAATCGGTTCGAAGCCTACAGTGACATCTAGTGGATACAGATAAGCATTACAGTATAATTAATATATTATTGATAGCTCCCGCCAACATTATTAAAACAGATTCAAAGTCTACACTGCCACCCTGTGGACACATATACACATTAAAATATAATGAACGTATTCTTGATACGGCCGAGGCTGCGGTTCCGTATGTAACTGTACCATCCCGCCCGGTCTCGACACCCCGGATCCCTTTCGCCCAGAGATCTGAATCACGTTATGTGCACGTGTTTCTTTACCTCGACTTTACACACAGATTTTTGTCGTCACCCTCCCTTCATATTTCTCACTGTCAATCGTGACGGATAATTCATCTGCATACCAACCATTTGATCTCAATCAGTTTCATGGGGATATGCATTTAGATCTTCTTGTGTTTTACAGTGTTGTTTCGAATTATGGACGTTGACCGAATTCTATGCTGCGTTCATAACCAAGTGGGAAGGTGGTAATTACCAGTTGTGAAGTCGCAAATGCAAGTTGGAAGCATTTACGTGCTTTGAACTCATTGGGAAATGCCGATTGGCTAATGGCAGACAAGCTGCGTCAACCATAAATTAAAAGTACAGCTATCATGCCCACAAACAAATTATAGTGTTCAAAAACCGTATTAATAGATTGCTCTTTATAAATAATGTTTTGTTGCATTTAACTCCCGAAAATGCCGTTATCCAGGTACTTTTCTTAATATGTGAAGTCAGTGTTCAGCACGTGGGAGAAGTCAGAGATCAAGGATGTTAGATGAGTTCCCCACTAGTAATCTCCAGTAAGAGGGCTCTTCAGCTGGATTTTTCTTCTTCTTCGAAGAGGTTTAACGGCGGTTGGCCTCCAATAAATGTTACCGCCACCTACTAGACTGGAGTACAACTCCCTTATACTTTGCTTGAAAAAATAAATAATCAAATAAACAAATACCCTACGATCTAACACTACACTCAGAAAAAAATAATAAAAATAACACCACCCTACTCTACTATTTAAATCTATTTAGACCTACCTCAAGACAAGAACCTGAAGGGATGGGACACCACCACTTAACACACCCTGTAACTCTTCTGATGTCAAGTCTTGCACCCAAATAGCTCTCTGCAGCTGTCACCACAACCTCAATTTTCTGCGACTTACGTTCCATCCCTGCAGTACAGTTGACAACCATTGCTATAAACGCAAAAAATCCAATCTTACTGAAACATATATCACTTGTTGGCCTATCCCTCTGTACTGGTACAGATCTACTACTCACACCACTATACCCAGGATCCCCCCCCCCCCTTAACCCATCTTCTTCTACTTTCTTCACTGCTTCAGCATATGACATCTTCTGCACTACTCTAACCCTGGAAACCTCAACCTGCCTCTCTCACACGGGACATTTCTGACCCCCAGCCCCATGGGCACCCCTACTTAACACATAGCGCTTCTTTCCCCAATGCTACACATTCCTTTGTCTCATGCCCTTCTGCACACTTCTCACACCTAGGAACCTCCCTTCTACACTGCTGCCACATGTCCATTTTTTTATTTTGTCAATTAAAAAAAACTTTATTTAACTAGGCAAGTCAGTTAAGAACAAATTCTTATTTACAATGACGGCCTACCAAAAGGCAAAAGACCTCCTGTGGGGACGGGGGCTGGGATTAAAAATTAAATACAAATATAGGACAAAACACACATCACGACAAGAGAGACACCCCAACACTACATAAAGAGAGACCTAAGACAACTACTTAGCATGGCAGCAACACATGACAACACAGCATGGTAGCAACACAACATGACAACAACATGGTAGCAACACAACATGACAACAACATGGTAACAAAACAACATGGCTGCAGCATAACATGGTAGCAGCACAACAACATGGTACAAACATTATTGGGCACAGACAACAGCACAAAGGGCAAGAAGGTAGAGACAACAATACATCACGCCAAGCAGCCACAACTGTCAGTAAGAGTGTCTATGGTTGAGTCTTTGACACCTGTAACAATGTACTGTATTTGACACAAAAGCTCATAGAGGATAACTTATATATCCTAACATCACTTTGTCAGGCAAAGACTCAACATCAAAACTCAAAGAACAGACAATGACTCTTCTGTTTCACCACTCACGCCACCCTGTCTGCATTGCACCAAACGATGAGCATCACAGACACTGGGAATCTTCCCCTTCAGTTGGTCAATTTTTACATTTACTGCTACCCCAGTAATCACTCCTTTCAATGGCGCCCTTTTCTTGAGAGCAAAATACTTCACATTTCTTTCCCCCATTCGTTTAATGCGGAGCGCCTTCTCTCTCTGACCAGCAGAAACACAAACAATTATCAGAAGGCCACTTCTGGTTGCCCTCACCGATTCCACAGCACCCAACTCTGTTTTCACCCACCCTGAAACCACAAATGGATCAGCCAAAAGGCACAGACTCATCTTTATCCTGACCCTCGGTACAAGCCTCGGGCCTGAGAACTTCACCACACCTACCACCTCTGATACATCAACCTCATTCACTTCCATTTCTCCTCCTGTCTTCAGCTCCCTCTGCTTACACTTTCTACATTTCTTCTTTAACAAACCATCTCCCTTTTTCCGCCATTTTTAATCGACTCAAGCTCACCCTCTTCCTCCCTCTCTCTCTTAAACCTCCTCTCCCTCTCATTTCCCCTCCATTCCTCCTCCGTATTCCAAGTATACATCTCCTTATGATAATACGGCACTTCTCCTGACATGCACCTTGTTCTTGCTTTCTCAAGGGACGTCATTTAACCGCCTGTCACAATCTTCAACAGTGCATCTCACTTATAAAGCAGCTGCTTCGTCTTGATGTTCTTCTTGATCAAAAGCTACCGCAACGCTTTTCCATTTCAAACAAGCGCGCTCTTCCAACCAGCATCCACCGTCTCGCTTCCTTCAAACCAGCAGGACATCTCCAGGTGGATTTTGCCCAGTCCTCCGTGGTAAATACCACCTTCCCACTTGGTTATGAACGCATCATTAGAGCAGACAGCGATAATAAACTGTAGCATAGCCTACCTGTATTTAGTTTCAATCAAAACACATATTTTGCTTGATGGCGAGTGCTGATGAGTTGTGGCCATATTATAGAAAAATGCGACCATTTTCACAATCCTCCTAAAATGTTAATATATTAGGTGGTGTTTTTGTCTTAAAGTAACGTTAAACTACCCTGCTATATTCGGGTTCTATATAGAATGCTCTCATTATGTGATCTTGCAGACATTGATTCAGCTTTGATCTTACTTTATTAAACAGAGTAGCCGGGTCTCTCCAAGTAGAGCAGAGACTATGCTAAAGTAGAGAATAACACATAAACTTCGGGAAGAGAGGTCCAGAAAAGTCGGATCCACAGACACTACATTGATACTTGCACGTGTATATTTAGCTCCATCTAGTGGTTTCTTCTCCTCATTGCTCCTTCCTTCCATAATCATAGGTGGCATGTACACTGCATCAACTGACATGTGGAAAATCAGTGTTCAATGTGTTCTTATTACTTAGCACTATAGCTAACAAGTTAAGTGAGTGATAGTGGGAAATAAAATACTCCTTCTTTTCAGCAGAAAAACGCTGTATGCTGAAGTCCTATTACAGAGGGAGGATTCTCTTAGTTTGGATATGTTTGAGCCAACACATTAAAGGACAACGTTAATTGAAGAATAAACTATCGTCCGTCATTCTAATGGATGTAAGTGTGGCGGTGAAATATCACTAATGTTGTGGCTTCACAGCAAATATGCAATTAAAATAAAATGACACGGTTCATATTAGTTATCTGCATACACACACACACACACACACACACACACACACACACACACACACACACACACACACACACACACACACACACACACACACACACACACACACACACACACACACACACACACACACACACACACACACACACACACACACACACACACACACACACACACACTCACTCACGCACACACACACACAAACAAATGCACACACAAAAAAATGCACACACTGGGGTGAACACAGAAATGTCTAATTATATCTAGAAACTGACTGAGGTGGGATACATCAAAGGTTTGTGGAACATCACAGACAAACTATGATAAGTCAAATTCTTATTAATTAGTCCAAGAGAGAGACAGAGAGAGAGAGAGAGAGAGAGAGAGAGAGAGAGAGAGCGAGCGAGAGAGAGAGAGACAAGCAACCCAAAGCAAGAAAGAACTGAAAGACACAAACACTGAATCAATCGACAGTAAAAGAGACACAAAAAAAGAGAGAGAGCGAGAAGAAGGAGGAGTAGAAAATGGAGGGATGTCAAAGCCAAGGCGTCAGTGCCAGTCAGGATAGAGCTATGAGATCGAGGGACGGGCTGTTGTTTGAAGTCGAGAGAAACCGACATTGAGATGGAGCGCGGGCGGCAGAGGTAATTGTGTCTGACGGGCAGTGGTGATAATGATGAGGCGCACAGAGACGCTGTTCAGATCAGTGTTGAAGATCCCCTTGCTCTGCTCCTAATGCACGGTGCCCCCCTCTGCTCGCGCTCACTCTGCTCCTCGACTAATTGACCGTCCGCGTCTCCCGCGAGTCCTTTGTTATTATTTATTAATAATTCACAGCTAAATAATTCACACCCTGGAAAGGCAGGCGGAGTGTATGTGTGTGGTATGTAGAGCTGCTGTTAGTTGAGCTGGGTAGATAGATGATGAACTTAGATAGATATGGAGAAGAAGTGTGGTGGGGGAAGCCAAGGATTTGGGATTGTTTTTTGGCTTATTTTTTTGTATTTTTTTGTTGTTGTAAAGGGGTCATTGTTGAAAAGGCAGTTACAGTACTAATAGAACACAGCCCATCATTGAAGTAAACACCGCAGGTATATGGGAATGTTCGTTCTTCCATCCTGGTCCTGCAACACCACAGTTGTGTTCTAGCTCAGCACGAACACATCACATTTAACACATTCTCATCAAGCCCTCTAGTAGGCCAATCAGGGGTTTTATTAGGGCTGGAACTAAAGCCTGCAAACCCAATGTGTCTTCAGGACCTGGGTTGGGTTTATTAGGGCTGGAATTAAAGCCTGCAAACCCAATGTGTCTTCAGGACCTGGGTTGGGTTTATTAGGGCTGGAATTAAAGCCTGCAAACCCAATGTGTCTTCAGGACCTGGGTTGGGTTTATTAGGGCTGGAATTAAAGCCTGCAAACCCAATGTGTCTTCAGGACCTGGGTTGGGTTTATTAGGGCTGGAACTAAAGCCTGCAAACCCAATGTGTCTTCAGGACCTGGGTTGGGTTTATTAGGGCTGGAACTAAAGCCTGCAAACCAATGTGTCTTCAGGACCTGGGTTGGGTTTATTAGGGCTGGAACTAAAGCCTGCAAACCAATGTGTCTTCAGGACCTGGGTTGGGTTTATTAGGGCTGGAACTAAAGCCTGCAAACCAATGTGTCTTCAGGACCTGGGTTGGGTTTATTAGGGCTGGAATTAAAGCCTGCAAACCCAATGTGTCTTCAGGACTTGGGTTGAACTAAACCGCTTTCTTTTCAGACCTTCTCCAAGGAGGGAAGTGAAAATGAAATCGAGATGTTCAGCAGGATTCTGAGGAGCAACTCTGATAGGAAGAACACCACTCTGTCAAGACAAGTCAAATCACAGACAGGGGAACAAATTCATCCAATCAGTGTTAGAGAAAAAGACCAAAAGGGTGTTTCATTTGTCCCCAGTCTTCCCTATTGCCAAGTATGGCAGATGGACATACTATATCTAAATCCTCCACTAGAGGTCCGTAATAGACCAGAGTGAATCGTCTCTCTTGGCGTCTGTCTCGTGTTGTGGGCGCTGCTGCTCTTATGTTGGAATCACATGCTTTGTTGATGTTGAATTATTAATGCAACCTTTCATTAACACTCTAAACAAATACAAAATGCACAGCATTGGGGGAATCAAAGCAGCAGCACTCTGTGCCAGCCAGCGTAGGCTTACATTTCCACAAGAAAATGTCTGCCTTGTGATATGTGACAGACTACCGTGTAGACTACGTGTAGACTACCGTTGTCACGCCCTGACCTTAGAGATCCTTTTTATGTCTCTATTTTGGTTTGGTCAGGGCGTTAGTTGGGGTGGGCATTCTATGTTTTGTGTTCTATGTTTTATATTTCTGTGTGTTTGGCCGGGTGTGGTTCTCAATCAGAGGCAGCTGTCTATCGTTGTCTCTGATTGAGAACCATACTTAGGTAGCCTTTTCCCACCTGTGTTTTGTGGGTAGTTGTTTTCTGTATTGTTAGTTTCCTTACAGAACTGTTCGTTTTCCTCTGTTATTTTTTTGTTCTAGTGTTCTGATTTTAATAAAATATCATGAACACGTCTCATACTGCGCTTTGGTCCAGTCATTCACAGGAAGAGGATCGTTACAACCGTGTAGACTACCGTGTAGACTACCGTGTATTTTTCCTACTCAAGCCAGTCTAAATAGTTTAGTCCTGCCTATCGTGCTCTCACAAGCCGGTTTGTTATCAAACTTTACATGACAGGTAAACATATGCACCGTTAGAAGCCTGTTCAGGTAGGAAATTGTGAACAGAACTGACTTCCCTTGTAAATTTGGTGAAAATGAAGAATAATAAAACATAAAAAATCCTCCTGAATAAAACTATTCACCCTGGAGACTGAGACCAGGGCCTGTGTCCACCGAAGTGTCTCAGAGCAGGAGTAATGATCTACTATCTGTCCATATAATTGTATTCGTTAAGACAAAACTGGTCCTAGAACAGCCCTCCTACTCTGAGACGCTCTGTGACTAGGGGCACGGGTCTGTTCTGTAAGTGTCGATGGTAACGGATGGATCTCAAAACATTGGTAATGTAAGAGGACATTTTTGCAGTGTTTCTCCTCAGGGCTTTGGCTAGTTGATAAATCTCTTTTAAGCAGAGCAACATGAGAAGTATCGCTCTGAGCCCATCTTTTACTGTAAAGTTGAGTTCTTTTTCGTTGGGGTGCATTTCTGTAGGGAGAAAACAAGTTAGAAAAAGATCTCTCCACAAGACTGTCTTCGGTTTGGCTTTTCTTTGGGGATTGGTTTGTCAGAAGTAGTCGACAAGGTCCGTACTAGTCTCCAGCTACCATGGAGCGCACAGACGGCCCAGTCGGTCTTTCATGCTTCACACGTTTGGGACCGTAGAGGAAGGACCAACACAGAGGAGTGGCTGAGTTGTGCTCAGTGTATATCCAGTATTTTTGTAGACATCGCTGTAGACTTCACATCATCTAAGAGCACATCAAAGCACCTCTCGGCTGCGTCTTCAGCTACATCCTTCTCTGGTACTTATTACCAAAGTGCTCATAAATGCCTTTGGGGATTTAGCTGAGGAAAAAACTAAAAACAAACATGTTTGCTTTTATCGCTCAAATAACTCTTTATGCAAATGAACATGCTGAGGAACTTTCTAGATTGTGTCGGAGCAGGAGAAGATGTAAGGAATCAGTCGGACAAAAGGAGGACAAGGAACATTGTCGAGGTGGGGGTTAGAGTGAGACTGTTCCAGACGACAATCTACCGTTATTCATTTCGTTCCCCAATGGTGTCGTCTTAAACAGACACCGATTGACTTCGATGGATTGTCAATCTCAGACGAGAGACGAGGCGTTTGGGGTGCATTTAGAGGCTGCGGCTGCTGAGAGTGATGCAGCCAATGGGAGTAGCAGTCAGCGAAGTCTCAGTGAACAACAACCCTTTAACAAATGACTCAGTGCCAATGGATAGTTTTGATTTACATTTGATGGACCTTCCGTTGTGAAACATGGAAGCAAAAGAGACTGGTTGTATACTCCAGCAGGCCAGGGGGGCTGGGCCAGGGAGTTAACAGAGCCAGCGCGATGGGGAGCAGAGTCTTTCAGAGAGGAGAGAGAGAGAGATGGAGATCTTGGAGAGCTGTGAAGCCTGAGATGGTGAATAATAGAACAAAGTGAGGACGTAGCCTTCAGAGGTTCCACTGCTCTTCATCATCCATCTATGGGAAAGAGGAAGGGAGAGAGAGAGAGAGAGGAGGAGAAGAGAGCAAGGCATCTTCATCTATCTGAGAGAGAGAGAGAGAGATGGAGAGAGAGAGAGAGAGAGAGCGAGAGAGAGAGAGAGAGAGAGAGAGAGAGAGAGAGAGAGAGAGAGAGAGAGAGAGAGAGAGAGATGAAGGCAGAGAGAGAGATGAAGGCAGAGAGAGAGAGAGAGAGAGAGAGAGAGAGAGAGAGAGAGAGAGAGAGAGAGAGAGAGAGAGAGAGAGAGAGAGAGAGAGAGAGAGAGAGAGAGAGAGAGAGAGAGAGAGAGAGAGAGAGAGAGAGAGAGAGAGAGAGAGAGAGAGAGAGAGAGATGAAGGCAGAGAGAGAGAGAGAGAGAGAGAGAGAGAGAGAGAGAGAGAGAGAGAGAGAGAGAGAGAGAGATGAAGGCAGAGAGAGAGAGAGAGAGAGAGAGAGAGAGAGAGAGAGAGATGAAGGCAGAGAGAGAGAGAGAGAGAGAGAGAGAGAGAGAGAGAGACGGAGCACAACTTCTTCATTCATCCTCCATAAACAAGACAAATAGTTTTTTAAGAGTAAAAGTGAAGTGGAAAAGCATCATGTTCTTCATGTATAATTTCAACAAAATAGTCACCAAGATTCCACCGAAAACTTCCAATGAAAACACTGCATTGCAAATTTGCTCAGTGGCAGCTACTGTACAATGACTGCGGTTGGATAACAGTGTCTAAAACCTATTCCCACGGGGGGTAAGGTCCCTTTTGGCTCCATCCGTCTCATCTGTAGCTTATGAAAAATTCACCACAGCCCCCTCTCTCATCCCTCTCTCTTCTATGTCTCCTACACTGAGAACTGATGTGTGGTAAACTGAGAAATATTCAAAGGCAGGCAGGGGATGGGGATGGGGCAGGGGCCTTGCCTTCTGTCTCCCACTAGGGTCTTCCTTTTACTGCTTCTCCTCACCGCCGCTCCAGAGGAGAAATCAAAAACTCTTTGGAAGTCACGCAGGCCGATTGAAGTTGCTGCAGCAGCTCTGGCGCGGTGCCCGACTCTGCCCGGCGATAGCATGCATCATTAGCGTTGTCAGTCATCGCCCTGGCGACAGGGGCAGTGCCACAGGGCGCCCTCAGGGCCCAATCAATGCAGGGGTCCCCTGGAATAGGCCATCAAACGCCCTAACCAGGAGAGAAGGCGCCCATTACCCATACCCCAGTGCAGCCGGGCCGTTAGGTTTCTCCACTCCACACATGCTCAGAGCGGCTCTCCAATTGATCACATGATTAATAGTTTACAGTCAGTCTCCTCCGGTCTTCTCCCCCTTCAATGGTGTTTCTGAACTTCACAAAGGGTTCTTTGGTTTTATAATCATTGGCTTCCTTTTCGCTTTTCTATGGAGAGGCACTGTATGTAGTAAACGTTCTGGAAATCTATTACTAGGGAACCTTCATTCTGAATCTAGAGTGATGAAGGAACACTAACGTTACATAGAGTTTTTTGTACCTCTTCTTGGAAGGAACTGATACATAGGATGCATCCCAAACAGCCCCCATATTCCCGTGTATAGGGAACAGAAGTAGTGCACAGGGTTCCATTTGGGACATAAATACAGTAGTTCTTATTTTTTTGCATCATTTCAGGTTCTTCCCAGCATCTTGGAATTACAATGAATCACATGATCTTCAGAAAATAAATGAGCCAATGGGGTGCTCCGTTGTCCAAAAACACCAAACTCTCCTGGAACAATAAGATATCCACAAAACCATAGTTCTGCATTTCAAGTACAGGAGAACACAACCCTCAAAACAAAACAAAGAAAAAGATCTTTGAAGAAAAACATCGGGTTCCTTTCAACAATATACAGAGGGCAATATTCTCAGTACCAGCATGTTATTCTGAGCATTCGTCCAAATATTTGGAGAGAACGGGGAGAGATGAAACGGAGGCAGAACAATGGGACTGAGGTGGTGTTATGGCGTTCGTGCGTCTCGCCTCGTTGGCCCTTTGTGTTTCTGGTCCCCAGTCAGTCCCCTCCGTGTTCAGGCTGGGTCCAGGTGGGGTCTGGTCTCTCTGGTGGTCACACACACACACACACGCACGCACGCACGCACGCACGCACGCACGCACGCACGCACGCACGCACGCACACACACACACACACACACACACACACACACACACACACACACACACACGCACACGCACACGCACACGCACACACATAAACACACCTGCCCCCACAAGCGCATACACACGCGTGCTTACGCTCAGGCACGCACACACATACACCAATAAGCACATGCATACATATACACATGGGCGCAGCTGGGTCATGCAGCAAGACAATGATCGAAAACACAATCAAGTCTACATGAAAATGGCTAAAAAGCAACACATTTGAAGTTTTGGAATGGCCTAGTCGAAGTCCAGACCTAATCCCAACTGAGATGTTGTGGAAGGACTTGAAACGAGCAGCTCATGCTTGAAAACCCGCAAATGTTGCTGAGTTAAAGCAGTTCTGCATGCAAGAGTGGACCAAATTTCCTCCATGGCGATGTGAGAGACTGATCGACAACTACAGGAAGTGGTTGGTTGCAGTCATTGCAGCTAAAGGAGGCACAACCAGTGTAAGGGGGCAATTGCTTTTCACACAGGATCTTTGGGTGTTGCATAACTTTGCTAATTAAATAAATAAAATAAGAATATTTTTTTTCTTCATTGTAAACTCAGGTTCCCTTTATCTAATTTTAGGTTTTGGTTGAAGATCTGATAACATTCAGTATCAAAAATATGCTAAAATAGAGAAAATCAGAAAGGGAGGAAATACTTTTTCACAGCACTGTACATACATACATAAAACATACATACATACATAAAACATACATACATACATAAAACATACATACATACATAAAACATACATACATACATACATACATACATACATACATACATACATACATACATATATACATACATACATACATACATACATACATACATACATACATACATACATACATACATACAATGTAAACACACACATGAACACTACGTATGTATGTGTTAAGGTCACAGCTCTGAAGAGATGACAGGGATGGTTAGGAGAGGAAAAGTCTCTTTCAGGGCTATTCTGTGATTTGCAAAGCTCAATGTTGTCAGTTCAAAGTTATTCCTTTTAAATCTGGATGTTTTAAATATTACTACAGATCAGTTGAACTTGTCCCCAAAATGCCTGAAAGCTGCTTATTTCAAATTGGAGACATATAGAATAAACTTATAATCTCCCAATTTCATCAAATCATTGTGATTAGATAAGGCTCTAGCTCTATCTGAATTACTTAAAAATCGGTCCTCTCCTCGTCACGCCATCTTCATCTGCACTGATTGGAAAAGAGTTGACAGCTGAAAAAAAAATATGGTGGAAGCCCATCGTTAGTCTTTCACCTGGTCAGTTCTTTCAGGTCAGTGCAATGAAGGACAGGAGGCGAAGAAGGGAGAGGACAGACATTTTAGTTAATTGAGAAAGAGCCTACGGCCGTGTTCGAGAACATCAAATCCACGATGCGTTGTGGGTAAATGGCAACTGACTGACTTGACTGATCTACAAATAATAATGAGTCGTTATTTATGACGCAAGGTGATTTGTAGATCAGTTAGTCTGCAGTCGACTGCACTGCACCGGCTGCGATGTCGAACAAGCCCTACGTCTCTCTGGCTGTATACCTTGCAGTACAGAGAATGACCACTAGATGTCCCTCTACATGACCACACAGTGTATGCTGCTGAGGGGAGGACGGCTCATAATAATGGCTGGAATGGAATGGCATCAAACACGTTGAAAACATGCGTTTAATACCAGTCCACTCATTCCGCTCCAGCCATTACCACGAGCCCGTCCTCCCCAATTAAGGTGCCACCAACCTCCTGTGTGACCACTAGATGTTCATCTAATCCAGGGGTGTCAAACTCATTCCATGGAGGACCGAGTGTCTGCTGGTTTTAGGTTTTTCCTTTCAGTGAAGACCTAGACAACCAGGTGAGGAGAGTTCCTTACTAATCAGTGACCTTAATTCCTCAATCAAGTACAAGGGAGGAGCGAAAACCCGCAGACACTCGGTTCTTAGTGGAATGAGTTTGACACACGTGCTCTACACAGAGGTGACCTGATGAAGGTGTAGAGGAGAGAACAAAGAGAAGCCCAGTAATGATTCGTCTGTCAGATATTTGGCTGCTGGGGCCAGGTGCTCCTAGTGTGTTTTATAATGGCTGATCATTAGTAAGGAACAGGGGAGACATGGGCACTGTGAAACCTGCTGACAAACACCAATAACACACACACACACACACACACACACACACACACACACACACACACACACACACACACACACACACACACACACACACACACACACACACACACACACACACACACACACACACACACACACACACACACACACACACACACACACACACACACACACTATCCTAAGAAAGGTAGCTAGGCTTTGGCCGTAGTGTGCCTCATGTGAATAGCCGGAAAGAGATAATGATTGTGCCTGGCTGGATTACCATGATGAACTAGGATAGTCCACCAGCTCCCAGCCCCAGTACACTACACTACCCCAGCCAGCAGCAGTTGCGCAGGGCCCTGGTAGGGAGCCTTCTAAATGGTTCAAACAATAGAGAGGATAATCCCTCTCCCTACTGCAGCCTCCGGAAGCCCAGGCAGAGTTGTGTTGCTGCAGCCTGCAAGCCACTGTGTCTCCATCCTCTTATTGACTGGGCAGAAAAGGGCAACTCACAAACACATTGACCAGCACCAGCTGAGTGGAGGACGAGGCTGTGACCGTGGCACCGGCCAAGACCGCATTACGCCTGCTTGCTGTGTTGCAGAGTGAGGGAGAGAGATGGAGGGAGAGATAGTGAGGGAGAGAGATAGAGGGAGAGAGATGGAGGGAGAGAGGAAAGAAGAAAAGAAGAGACATTGAGAAAGAGAGGGATGGAGGGAGAGAGAGAGAGAGGGAGAGAGGGGCAACGGGGGCTCCCGGTCAGTGATACAGGGGCTGTGTCTGGAGAAGGTAATCCTCAGTGATCTGCCCTAATCTGCCACAGATACGAGGAGCTGAATCGCTGAGGAGAGAGGAAGAGACGAGAGGAGAGAAGAGGGGGATGAGAGTGGGAAGAGGGGAAAACTGGATTACGGCAGCACGTCTGCATTAACTCAGTGGCCTTATCTCTTAAATTCTCTGCTGCAAAAACAGCTTTGGCGTGTACAGGGGGAGTGTGGCGGTGGAGAGGCTTGACGTGTGTGTGTGTGTGTGCATGCGTGTATGTGTGTCTGTGTGTCTGTGTGTGTGTGTGTGTGTGTGTGTGTGTGTGTGTGTGTGTGTGTGTGTGTGTGTGTGTGTGTGTGTGTGTGTGTGTGTAGGAGAGCTGAGCTCATTTTATGCCAGCAGCACACAGTCAGTGTCCAGACAGGCAGACTGTGTCCCCATATTGAGGAAAGCAGCACCACCACCACCAGGCCACTCAGTCTCAGTAGCCCTTCGTAAACTGAGCCTCCATTCTGGCTCAACCTCTCCCCGAGCCCCAACAATGGCCATTCTCTCCAAGGGAGGAAGGTCATTCCCAGGGTGTACAGTTTCCGTCCTCACTTCTCTGATGGCAGCAGTGAATGATTGGGCTTTTTGGAATTTGGCCCAACCAATCGGCATAGTGAGATATCAAATCTCTATGCAGTCAGTCTCTGTGTCTCTCTCTATCTCTCCGCCTAATACGCTTTTACCACGTTTTCCTGTTGCTGAACCCTAGTTGTAATTATGGTTTACATGATTAGTGTGGAAAAATAACTCATTGTGGGTTGTTGCGGATGAAAGTGTCTGCCTCACAAGTTGAGTCGCGTCCGGCTCAGAGCCCTGAATTACACAGCAACTACCACTGTGTCACACACACACACTGGGACTAACCCTATCCCTAACCCTAAACCTAAAACTAAACCTAAACCTAACTCCTAACCCTAATTCTTCCCCTAACCCTAATTCTTCCCCTAACCCTTAACCCCTAAGCCCCCCCACATACACACACTAACACTGACTCTAGACACTTATTCACCATGACTCACAACAAGCACTTCAACGGTAATCACATTTACTTGTTGATTGATATAGTGTGACTCTCCTTAACAGTAAACTAACATTGAGGCTTTCTCATGCAACACACACACACACACACACACACACACACACACACACACACACACACACACACACACACACACACACACACACACACACACACACACACACACAGCTGTGGTGTGTGTGTGTGTGTGTGTGTGGATGCTCTCATGTTTATGTTTGGGAGATTAGCAGTGATGAAAGAATGCCTTTTCATGTCTGGGCTAGAGTGGCCTCCTCTGACAAACACCCCACCCTGTCACCACACACACACACACACAGTCTTAATTATGGCACTCCAGATTTAGTCTTAGTCATTTTGATTAACATATTAGTAAATCTTAGTCACATTTTGGTCATTTGAATAATGATTTAGTTATTGTCAAAATGGTGATAACAGAGTTCCATTTTAGTCAACTAAATGCTCTTTCCTTTTAGCCACATCACATTTGTATTGATTCATTAACCTATAGTAAACATAAATTGCTGACCCTACCAGAATCTGAAGTCAAATGTCTACTGTTTGCTGATGATCTGGTGCTTCTGTCCCCAACCAAGGAGGGTCTACAGCAGCACCTAGATCTTCTGCACAGATTCTGTCAGACCTGGGCCCTGAAATAACATTTCAGTAAGACAAAAATAATGGTGTTCCAAAAAAGGTCCAGTTGCCAGGACCACAAATACAAATTCCATCTAGACACCGTTGCCCTAGAGCACACAAAAAAGATACATACCTCGGCCTAAACATCAGCGCCACAGGTAACCTCCACAAAGCTGAACATAAAATTTGAAATACCATTTAGGATCTGGCAAAAAATACTTGAATCAGTTATAGAACCCATTGCCCTTTATGGTTGTGAGGTCTGGGGTCTGCTCACCATCCAAGAATTCCCAAAATGGTACAAACACCAAATTGAGACTCTGCGTGCAGAATTCTGCAAAAATATCCTCTGTGTACAATGTAAAACACCAAATAATGCATGCAGAGAAGAATTATGCCGATACCCGCTAATTATCAAAATCCAGAAAATAGCTGTTAAATTCCACAACCACCTAAAAGGAAGCGATTCCCAAACCTTCCATAACAAAGCCATCACCTACAGAGAGATGAACATGGAGAAGAGCCCCCTAAGCAAGCTGATCCAATAGCTCTGTTCACAAACAGACCCCACAGAGCCCCAGGACAGCAACACAATTAGACCCAACAAAAAGACAATTACATGACACATTGGAAAGTATTAACAAAAAAACATAGCAAACTAGAATGCTGTTTGGCCCTAAACAGAGAGTACACAGTGGCAGAATACCTGACGCCATAGGCAGACCTGGCTTTCAAGGGAAGATAGGCTATGTGCACACTGCCCACAAAATGAGGTGGAAACTGAGCTGCACTTCCTAACCTCCTGCCAAATGTATGACCATATTAGAGACACATTTTTCCCTCAGATTACACAGACCCACAAAGAATTTGAAAACAAACCCAATTTGGATAAACTCCCATATCTATTGGGAAATACCACAGTGTGCCATCACAGCAGCAAGATTTGTGACCTGTTGCCACAAGAAAAGGGCAACCAGTGAAGAACAAACACCACTGTAAATACAACCCATATTTATGTTTATTTATTTTCCCTTTTGTACTATGAGAGAGAGAGAGAGAGAGAGAGAGAGAGAGAGAGAGAGAGAGAGAGAGAGAGAGAGAGAGAGAATGCGTCACCCATTGGTGACTCGGACTCAAGCACAGCGGACTCGATTCGGGCTTGAGGTTTAGTGACTCGACTACATCACTTGCTGAATCAGTCATTAGCTCCCGTTGAAAGTCATTGGCCCCCAATCTACTTTTGTTACTGTGGCGTCTATGGAAGGATGATAACAACGGCGATGACGCCACCGAGTGATGGAGGTCCAACCCATACTACCTTGTCACCATCTGGTGATTGTGCTTCTCTCTCTCTCTCTCTCTCCCTCTCTCTCCCTCTCCCAGCCATATGATTGACTCTGTTTAATATTTGACAAGGATTATAAAGTGATTTATTCATGTTGTGGTTCCCATGCCAGGACCCAATGTTATCTCTCTCTATCTCTCTCTCTTTCTCCCTCTCTTGTTCTCTCTCTCCCTCTCTTGTTCTCTCTCTTTCCCTCTCTCTCTCTACCTCTCCCTCTCTTGTTCTCTCATGCATTCTCTCTCTCTTTTCTCTCTCGTCACTTCTCCCCATCTCTGTATCTCTGCCAAGCCAGGGATGGAGTCCCTCAATCTGTGTCTGAAACCACTCGCAACATACAGTTCTTTTCCTTCTCTCTCTTTCTCTCTTTCTCTCTCTTTGACTGTGCCAGGGGTGGAGTTTAGATTAGGGAATCCCGTGGTTGAAGGGGAAAAAATGCTCAATTTGTTTCCCATTACTTATAATAGAAGAGAGACTTTTCCAAACAAAACATGATTACTGCAGGTGTCACGATCGTCATAATAACTGGACCAAAGCGCAGCGTGATCTGGGTTCCACATCTTTATTGCTATGTGAACCTCAAAGCAAAACAAAACAATACAATAAACGAACAAACCGAAACGTGAAGCTACAATAACGCTCACAGGCAACTATACATAGTCAAGATCCCACAAAGCACAATTGGGAAATGGCTGCCTAAATATGATCCCCAATCAGAGACAACGAGAAACAGCTGCCTCTGTTTGGGAACCATACCAGGCCAACATAAATCATTAATCACCTAGATAACCCACCCTAGTCACTGTCACGCCCCAACCAACATAGAGAATAAACAGCTCTCTATGGTCAGGGCGTGACAGCAGGGCGAGGATCATTTCCATCTCTCCCCTCCTGCCCGTGCACTCCTAGAAATACGATCTAAAACATTTGTGGTACCACTCTCCTATTCAAACCAGGAGTTAGTAATTGTATTCATACACATAAATCACTAGTTTGTTTTAACAGGTATTGTGTAACTGGTATTGTTTAATTCTTGACGCACGGATCCCTTTAGCGGGATCATTTTTGTAAACAACCGCTGAATTGCAGATCGCCAAATTCAAAAAGATACTAAAAATATTTATTTTATCATGAAATCACAAGGGAAATATACAAAAACACAGCTTAGCTTGTTGTTAATCCACCTATCATGTCAGATTTTGAAAATATGCTTTACAGCGAAAGCAATCCAAGCGTTTGTGAGTTTATCAATCTCTAGACAAAACAGTAAGAACAGCTAGCCGCAAATTAGCTTGGTCACGAAAGTCAGAAAACCAATACAATTAATCGCTTACCTTTGATGATCTTCGGATGTTTGCACTCACGAGACTCCCAGTTACACAATAAATGTTCTTTTTGTTCGATAAAGATTATTTTTATAACCAAAAACCTCCATTTGGTTTGAGCGTTATGTTCAGAAAACAACAGGCTCGTGCCGGTCCTGAAGGGCAGACGAAAATTCCAAAAAGTATCCGTAATGTTCGTAGAAACATGTCAAACGTTTTTTATAATCAATCCTCAGGTTGTTTTTAACATACATAATTGATAATATTTCAACCGGACGGTAAACTATTCAATACTACAGAGAAAGAAAATGTCGAGCTACAACTCTCGGGCGCATGAACTAATCAAAGGACACCTGACGCGTTTTGATAAATCTCACTCATTTTTCAAAATAAAAGCTTGAAACTATGTCTAAAGCCTGGTCACAGCCTGAGGAAGCCACTGGAAAAGGAATCTGGTTGATACCCCTTTAAATGGAGGATGGGCAAGCAATGAAACAGGGATTTTTCCAAATAAAAGGCACTTCCGGGTTGGATTTCCTCAGGTTTTCGCCTGCAAAATCAGTTCTGTTATACTCACAGACAATATTTTGACAGTTTTGGAAATTTTTGAGTGTTTTCTATCCTAATCTGTCAATTATATGTGTAACAGTATAACTTTAAACCGTCCCCTCGCCCCGACACGGGCGCGAACCAGGGACCCTCTGCACACATCAACAACTGACACCCACGAAGCGTCGTTACCCATCGCTCCACAAAAGCCGCGGCCCTTGCAGAGCAAGGTGCAACCCTACTTCTAGGTTTCAGAGTAAGTGACGTAACTGATTGAAATGCTACTAGCGCGTACCCGCTAACTAGCTAGCCATTTCACATCCGTTACACTCACCCCCCTTTCAACCTCCTCCTTTTCCGCAGCAACCAGTGATCCGGGTCAACAGCATCAATGTAACAGTATAACTTTAAACCGTCCCCTCGCCCCGACGCGGGCGCGAACCAGGGACCCTCTGCACACATCAACAACTGACACCCACGAAGCGTCGTTACCCATCGCTCCACAAAAGCCGCGGCCCTTGCAGAGCAAGGTGCAACCCTACTTCTAGGTTTCAGAGTAAGTGACGTAACTGATTGAAATGCTACTAGCGCGTACCCGCTAACTAGCTAGCCATTTCACATCCGTTACATATGCATATTCTAGCATCTGGGCCTGAGAAATAGTCCGTTTACCTTGGGAACGTTATTTTTCCAAACATAAAAATAGTGCCCCCTAGCTGAAAGAGGTTATTAAACAGGTATTGTGTAACTGGTACTTGTGCAACAAGCGGAGTCGTGTGTTGTCTTTGGCTCTTTGAGGTCCTACGTGACAGTTTCCTCAGTGAAAGACAGTGAAAGACAGGGAACGAATCACCTTGCCTTTGTGACTGTAGTCTGTATCCAGTTGTACAGCTATGCTGCAAAAATGTGTATTTTTTTCATGGAATTGCTAGACAGTCGAATGAGTTTTGATATCAAAGTTGTAGGATGCAAGAAATTGAGCATATAACGTTGAGCATTTATTGAATTCAGGGACAAAAAAAACCAAATGCGTTGTTCCAAAGGGAAACAAATGAATCTATCAAACAGTTCCTACCGCACTCAGATGTAATTGGCATATTTAGTATGATCCTTCCACCTCATTAATTCCGGGGGGCCCTACCTGTTAAACATGCCTGAGGTCTTACCTAATACCTGCCCTACACCGAAAAATGGAAAGTACCTTTCTGAAAGTACCTCAAGTCATCCTGGAGCTGCTCTTTGTGGTCGGAGGTGATTGAAGACAGAAGAAAGAGCGGTGTGTTGTTAGGATCGGTTGGAAAGCCTCTGTTTAATTAAGCATGAATCCAGATGATAGTCATTATCTGATGATTGTCTTGATAATCTCTGTAAGCAGCCAGGGAGGTAGGGGAGGTGGAGGAGTCAACCTAGCATTATGATTTACAGAGGGAGAGAGAGGGGGTGGATAGAAAGAGAGAGAGAGGGGAGAGAAGGGGGGAAGGGGGAGAAAGAGGGGAAGGGAAGAGAGCTAGAGAGAGGGAGTTGGAGACATAGATAGAACGGGGGAGGGAGAGGGAGAGAGAGAGAGAGAGAGCGAGAGAGAGAGAGAGAGCGAATGGGAGAGAGAGAATGAGAGAGAGAGAGAATGGGAGAGAGAGAGAGAGAATGGGAGAGAGAGAGAGAGAGAGAGAGAGAGAGAGAGAGAGAGAGAGAGAGAGAGAGAGAGAGAGAGAATGAAAAGGCTTTGCGTGAGAGAGAGAGAGAGAGAGACGTCTCACACTGAACTAACGCTCCAGCCCAGAGGGCTTGGCCTGCCTGGCCGTCTGCACGGCATGATATACTATCTCTATCTCTTACAGGTGATACAGGATCTTTGGCAGGTGCTGACACAGTACTGATGTGTAGGGTTCAAAGGTTGAGGAGCCACAGTCTAGAGGGGAGTGGATAGAGAGGTCTGGGGAGGGGAGGGGAGGACTCCATGCCAGGCTTGTGAATCACCATTCCGCCTTTTTTAAAGAATTGACAGAGTTGATTTACAAAGTATTCACAAGTCCCTTTAACTCTAGGAATGGCTAGAGTGGCTTAGCGGGGTAGTGTTGCACGTGTCAATCTGCTAGCGACTAGCGACACGGCGGAATGTGATGTCATCTGAGGGCGACCCTCTTTCAGCAAGCCGTCAATACAGACCGTAAACACGGAGCGGGTCACAGGGTCGCCATTCCAGTTGCCTTTGAAATCATACCTGTCAGGTCATACATTACAGCGTGTGTGTGTGTGCGTGCGTGCGTGTGTGTGTGTTTATGCGCCGAATGGAATCGTGTGTACTGAATGAGCAAATGTTGAGTTCTGGCAACTGACCTCCCTACCGCATCAAAGTCCCAGTCACTCACAGCTGATGCACAATACAACAAGGAGAACAAACATTCAAACATTCTCCATTCAACTGATGACCTCCCCTTTAAAACCCATAGAAACACCCAGACAAACATGTTTCTAAACACCTCCCCTTTAAAACCCATAGAAACATCCAGACAAACATGTTTCTAAACACCTCCCCTTTAAAACCTATAGAAACACCCAGACAAACCTTTCTAAACCACTCCCCTTTAAAACCCATAGAAACACCCAGACAAACATGTTTCTAAACACCTCCCCTTTAAAACCCATAGAAACATCCAGACAAACATGTTTCTAAACACCTCCCCTTTAAAACCCATAGAAACACCCAGACAAACATGTTTCTAAACACCTCCCCTTTAAAACCCATAGAAACACCCAGACAAACATGTTTCTAAACACCTCCCCTTTAAAACCCATAGAAACATCCAGACAAACATGTTTCTAAACACCTCCCCTTTAAAACCCATAGAAACACCCAGACAAACATGTTTCTAAACACCTCCCCTTTAAAACCCATAGAAACATGCAGACAAACATGTTTCTAAACACCTCCCCTTTAAAACCTATAGAAACACCCAGACAAACCTTTCTAAACCACTCCCCTTTAAAACCTATAAAAACACCCAGACAAACATGTTTCTAAACACCTCCCCTTTAAAACCTATAGAAACACCCAGACAAACATGTTTCTAAACACCTCCCCTTCAAAACACATAGAAACACCCAGACAACATGTTTCTAAACACCTCCCCTTTAAAACCCATAGAAACACCCAGACAAACATGTTTCTAAACACCTTCCCTTTAAAACCTATAAAAACACCCAGACAAACATGTTCCTAAACACCTCCCCTTTAAAACACATAGAAACACCCAGACAACATGTTTCTAAACACCTCCCCTTTAAAACACATAGAAACACCCAGACGAACATGTTTCTAAACACCTCCCCTTTAAAACCTATAGAAACACCCAGACAAACATGTTTCTAAACACCTCCCCTTTAAAACACATAGAAACACCCAGACAAACATGTTTCTAAACACCTCCCCTTTAAAACCTATAGAAACACCCAGACAAACATGTTTCTAAACACCTCCCCTTTAAAACACATAGAAACACCCAGACAAACATGTTTCTAAACACCTCCCCTTTAAACCCCATAGAAACACCCAGACAAACATGTTTCTAAACACCTCCCCTTTAAAACACATAGAAACACCTGGACAAACATGTTTCTAAACACCTCCCCTTTAAAACCTATAGAAACACCCAGACAAACATGTTTCTAAACACCTCCCCTTTAAAACACATAGAAACACCCAGACAACATGTTTCTAAACACCTCCCCTTTAAAACCTATAGAAACACCTGGACAAACATGTTTCTAAACACCTCCCCTTTAAAACCTGTAGAAACACCCAGACAAACATGTTTCTAAACACCTCCCCTTTAAAACACATAGAAACACCTGGACAAACATGTTTCTAAACACCTCCCCTTTAAAACCTATAGAAACACCCAGACAAACATGTTTCTAAACACCTCCCCTTTAAAACACATAGAAATACCCAGACAAACATTTCTAAACATTCCCCAGATTTATTACACAGCATATGCTCATATATAAACACTATAGCCTGATCATACAATACAGTATGGTCCATAGGCAGGATGGACGGTCTGTTTTGATAGTACACACGCACATGCACACGCACACACACACACACACACACACACACACACACACACACACACACACACACACACACACACACACACACACACACACACACACACACACACACACACACACACACACACACACACACAGAAAGTTTGTTGATGTATCTGGTACACAGAGGGAGCGGGGAGCAGATGGCACTAACGCTGACCCCTCTGTAGTCTTCCTGTCCGCTAACTGAACCGTGGTCTGACTGGTCTTATCTGCTGAAACTGGGCGGTGGGGGAACGGACGGACGGACGCTTTGAAGCCACGCTTGTGTGGCGATGCAATCAGGCAGACCGCTGTAGGTCCACAAACATCGCCCTCTAACTCTTCCACACACATACGCACGTGCACACACACATGCACACACACATGCTCACACACACCCTTTTCAAACTCACCATCGTCAAGATCTGAACCTAGAAGGTCCCTGGTTGTGTAGATGTGTAGATTGAGCAGGAGACAAGAGAGACAGGACAGGAGATCCTGGATGGGCTTGGGAGGCTGGAGGCTTGTGATTCGTGCGGAGCGTGTCATGTAGAGAGTCTTCCCAATCACCGAGAACATCTGAGGATCTCTCAAAGAATCTCTGAATGATAAAACACTATCAGAGGAACCCAAGGGATCGGCCTGAAACGTTCCACCCTGGACAGAGAAATAAACAGAGATGATCTATAGAGACAAAGCAACTCCCGTGGGTCAACCAGTTACTGTTAGGTTACTGTACAGTCCGATGGGAGAACAGATACAGAGTCTCGTTCTTCCTGGAAAACACCTGTACCATGTTTCCCCTTACTGAGCCGAGTCGTGCCGAGCTGTACAGCGCTGGCCTGGTTACTGATACACTGTAGTTATGGTCTGGGTTGGACGGTATGTGAAAAGCGCTGTGAGGTCCATGGATGGGGTCCATAGATGTGATGCATGTCTATGTAAAAGCTGTGTGCTGTGGAGAATAGTAATACACTGATGATGTAGCTATGGTTGAGACCAAATCTACATTCCAGATCTTCTGTTTGTGTGTGTGTGTGTGTGTGTGTGTGTGTGTGTGTGTGTGTGTGTGTGTGTGTGTGTGTGTGTGTGTGTGCATGTACGTATGTGTGTGTGTGTGTGTGTCTGTGTACGTATGTGTGTGTGTGTGGGTGTGTGTGTGTGTGTGTGTGTGTGTGTCTGTACACGTACGTATGTGTGTGTGTGTGTGTGTGTGTGTGTGTGTGTGTGTGTGTGTGTGTGTGTGTGTGTGTGTGGGTGTGTGTGTGTGTCTGTGCACGTATGTGTGTGTGTGTGTGTGTGTGTGTGTGTGTGTGTGTGTGTGTGTGTGTGTGTGTGTCTGTGTCTGTGTCTGTGTCTGTGCACGTATGTGTGTGTGTGTGTGTGTGTGTGTGTCTGTGCACGTATGTGTGTGTGTGTGTGTCTGTGTACGTATGTGTGTGTGTGTGTGGGTGTGTGTGTCTGTGTCTGTGCACGTATGTGTGTGTGTGTGTGTGTGTGTGTCTGTGTACGTATGTGTGTGTGTGTGTGTGGGTGTGTGTGTGTGTGTCTGTGCACGTACGTATGTGTGTGTGTGTGTGTGTCTGTGTCTGTGCACGTATGTGTGTGTGGGTGTGTGTCTGTGCACGTACGTATGTGTGTGTGTGTGTGTGTGTGTGTGTGTGTCTGTGTACGTATGTGTGTGTGTGGGGGTGTGTGTGTCTGTGCACGTACGTATGTGTGTGTGAGTGTGTGTGTGTGTGTGTGTGTGTGTGTGTGTGTGTGTGTGTGTGTGTGTGTGTGTGTGTGTGTGTGTGTGTGTGTGTGGGTGTGTGTGTGTGTCTGTGCACGTATGTGTGTGTGTGTGTGTGTGTGTGTGTGTCTGTGTCTGTGTCTGTGCACGTATGTGTGTGTGTGTGTGTGTGTGTGTGTGTGTGTGTGTGTGTGTCTGTGTCTGTGCACGTATGTGTGTGTGTGTGTGTGTGTGTGTCTGTGCACGTACGTATGTGTGTGTGTGTGTGTGTGTGTGTGTGTTTGTCTGTGTGGGTGTGGGTGTGTGGGTGTGTGTGGGTGTTGTTCCAGAGGGTAGAGAGTGACTGGCACTAGTGTTGTGTATTTTGGGGTGGTTTCTTTTGGCAGGTACAATGACTTGTCATTCAGGTCATATCGTTGACAGTTTTTATACATAATGCCCTTTTTCTGGTGCCAAAATAAACGATCGGTACCACTTACTTCAAGTGTAGCCGGTTCCCAACAAGACCATGATGTTCCATAGCAAAGAATCTACGTCAAATATCCAGTTGGCCCGATTTTTCTAATTATTTCCCATGATGTAAAAGACATTCTAATTTCATCTGTAGTGAACCGCTTTGAAGCTTTCATCATCAGCTAACAGCTTCCGCTACGCCAGCATGGTAACAATGCTCTACTCACAGATATTGATTTGGATTAGTTTCTGTCACGTTTAGGGATTGCGTAAATGAGGCTTTGTACCCTCTCTCTTTCACCATCTCCGTCTCTCTTTCATTCTCGACTCCCCCTTTCCCTGTGTCCCCCTCCCCATGCATTCTCTCTCCCCAGCACTCCCTCTCCCCTCTCTCCCTTTCGATCCCTCTCCCCTCTCTCCCTGCCTCCTCCCTCTCTCCTCCCCCTATCTCCCCGTGTCACGTCTCCTTGCTGCCTCTCCCCTCTGACTCTTTGATGTGTCTGCTTTAATTCTCAGCTTAATGAATGTGTGGCGCTGCCGTTGCCTATCGGTGGCAGGATCACAGATCTATCCCAGGGTTAAGTGCGGTAGAGTGTGGTACGGCGTGCCTCTCTTCTAGTTGGTGGGTGTCGAGATAGTACAGGGGGTGAAACAATGGGAGCTGCCTTGAGGCCCTGAGAGAATTAGCTTCGAATGCAGATCCCAGAGAAGACCAGAAAGAACCAGAGAGGGGTAGAGAGGAGAAGAAAGGAACAGAGAGGAACAGAGAGGAGAAAAGAGGAACAGAGAGGACCAGAGAGGACCAGAGAGGAGTAGAGAGGAACAGAGAGGGCAGAGAGGAGTAGAGAGGAACAGAGAGGACAGAGAGGAGTAGAGAGGAACAGAGAGGACAGAGAGGAGTAGAGAGGAACAGAGAGGACAGAGAGGAACAGAGAGGACAGAGAGGAGTAGAGAGGAACAGAGAAGAACAGAGAAGAACAGATAGGAACAGAGAGGAGCAGAGAGGAGTAGAGAGGAGAAGAGAAGAACAGAGAGGAACAGAGAGGAACAGAGAGGAGTAGAGAGGAACAGATAGGAGGAGAGAGGAACGGAGAGGAGCAGAGAGGAGTAGAGAGGAGTAGAGAAGAACAGAGAGGAACAGAGAGGAGCAGAGAGGAGTAGAGAGGAACAGAGAGGAACAGATAGGAGGAGAGAGGAACGGAGAGGAACAGAGAGGAACAGATAGGAGGAGAGAGGAACGGAGAGGAACAGAGAGGAGTAGAGAGAACAGAGAGGACCAGAGAGGAGTAGAGAGGAACAGAGAGGAACAGATAGGAGGAGAGAGGAACAGATAGGAGGAGAGAGGAACGGAGAGGAACAGAGAGGAGTAGAGAGAACAGAGAGGACCAGAGAGGAGTAGAGAGGAACAGAGAGGAACAGATAGGAGGAGAGAGGAACGGAGAGGAACAGAGAGGAGTAGAGAGGAACAGAGAGGAGCAGAGAGGACCAGAGAGGAGCAGAGAGGTGCAGAGAGGAGTAGAGAGGAACAGAGAGGAACAGAGAGGAACAGAGAGGAACAGATAGGAGGAGAGAGGAACGGAGAGGAACAGAGAGGGGTTGAGGGGAACAGAGAGGACCAGAGAGGACCAGAGAGGACCCAGCAATCATTAAGAAAGTAAAGCTGTGGTTTTCATCATTCCTAGCTTGACAGTAGGCTCAGTATCTCCTCACCTCCCCACCTCCTCACACCTTTCCACATCAATAGCTGATGTATGATGAAGGTTGTGGGCATGATGACAGGTGGATGTGGTTACCACAACCCAAATGAAAGAATTAAGAAAAAAGTTTGGATTTACGCCATAAATGTAGCATTTACGCTACATGCTACTAACTCTCAAAATACTGAGTGACCCCAGCACCGTGACAAGACTTTATAATGGCTAACGCTAGCAATGAAGGCCAGAAGGATGTTGCTCTACTGTCCCAGGCTAGATTCTCACCATCCGTCCCAATCCAGGAGGAGGCCCGGGTCCATAAATCAAAGCAGGTGGTTTCCCCCCTCCTTCCAAAATGTCTCCACCACAGGAGAGAGGGGAGGGGGTGAAAGAGATAGACCTGGGGGCACAGGGCTTGGTTATGAGAGAGCGATGATAAAAGTCGGCCCGTAAATCAATTCCTCATCTTTTATCAAAGGCATATTTCAATCGGTGTGTACCGTTTAACTAGCGCTAGTAAAACATGACAAATAAAGAAAAAGGCTGAGGTTTGGGGCTTCCATCTGTGTGGAAACTACACTAAATATACCCCCCTCCCACCCCACACACTCCACAGGAAATGATCTGGGGCCTGATCTGAATGATCCCTCAGCCATGCATTAATACAGGATTCAAAGACACAGGGTGTCATGTTCAAACACAACGCTGTGGAGGGGAAATCCCCGGTGCTGTACTGGGGGCTTCAGACTGCTCGATCTAATCACAGATACTTCAGGTTCATTACTGTCCAATGGACATGTTACGGCGTATACTGCACTTTACAGTAGATACGTTATGTTCAGAGGTGTTTTCCAAGTCTTTCACGTGATTGGTGTGTGCCAGATCAGATCGTTACTGTTCAGAATACTGTAGTTAGGTTTCATCATTCCTTTTGAGATCGCTATATCGTGGAACTCTCCGTTTCACAAACGTTTATTCTGTCTGCCACAACAGATTCTATGTGTTGTATTTCATCATACTGCAATGTTGTTGTTGTTTACTAAAGCCCCTGGAACTGATGTTTACTGACATCATATTTTTAAATGTATTTTTTTTTTTAAATATGTAACTTGGCAAGTTAGTTAAGAACAAATTCTTATTTACAATGATGGCCTATGGGACTCCCAATCACGGCTGGTTGTGATACAGACTGGATTCGAACCAG